>NW_019385909.1:10021-76385 GCF_000671375.1 Centruroides sculpturatus | reverse complement strand
TAAATTACATATTTTTTAATAAAAATATTTAAATTAATGTTATATTTAGAGTTTCAAATAAATAAATCTTTTATATATTAATTTCTTTTGTCTTTAAGATGAAAGACAGACTTATATATTAAAGACATGTTATCAATAATAATAATAATAATAATAATAAACAATATTTTAACCAATATACTTCTTCAAATTAAATAAAAAATTGCTACAATTTCTTCTAAAAATTTATTATATAAAAACTTTTATTAAATACTTTTTATCGATTTTTTATATTAAAAACCTGTAGCTTTATCCTTAAATTTTTCATAAACAGGAAAAAAAAATTACATTAAAAATATTTGCATATTTTACGACTTTATACATTATTACAATGAACCTTTATGAAAAGGGTTTCTTACGAGAAAAATTCGAATGTAAACTATAAAGAGAACAAAAACTAAAGTGACTCCATCCGTAAAGCTAATTAAAACATCATCAAAACTTCATTTCTTTGCTGCTATTAACTTTTAGTGCAGTTATTAAAAGTATATGACGGAAATTCACAGCATTTATAACTCACTAATTTCTTCTACAATTTTTTTTTTTTATATAAAGATGTGTAAATATAAATTAATTCTCAGTTTAAACGAATTTCTAGACTGTAAAATGAATGATTATTTCAATTTGGTAAATTCTCAATCAATATTTTTCAGTTAGATATTTAAATAAAATATAACTGCACTAAATTATCAAAGTTATATTATAATAATTTACTATAAAATGATAAATGACTCGTGCCAACGTTATGTAGAGAGGAATTACGAATGAATAAATTAATATAATAAATTCTGATAAATATAAAATATTATTTCTTTATATTAATGAAGTATTTTATGTTTAAACTGATGATGATAATCATATAAACTATCTTAATTAAATATGTAAATGGCCCAATTTAGTTGATGCATTGTGAGTTTTTACAGTTGTATTTTTGTAGTAAATGTACAGTACATAAATTTAAATATACACTAAATTAGCTTGTTACAAAAGGTAATATTCGAATTAAAAAATAATAATTAATTAATTACACAAATAAAATCTGATATAATTAACAATACCAGTATAAAGCTATCAGTAGTTAATCAAGTGTATACTAAGATCATATTCAAGTTTACATTTCCTTTAATTAATAACTTTATTATTTGGATTAAATATCATTAAATTCGATTAACTAATTAACTAGCATAATAATTTGATGTAAAATTATGTAAAATATCTTAATGAATTTTTTATTTCGCTAATTTAAATTGAAATATAATTTTAAAAATTCTATAAGTGAATAAATTTTTTAAAAATCTTTATTTTTTAATCCAATTTCTATGCAGGGTGTTCCATAAATCTGAGTTGCATTGATATTTCTTTATTCTTTTATAGGTAAAGCATGGAACTAAATAAGTAGGAACAAGTTTAAGTTATTTTGATGGGACCAGCAGTGAAAATAAATTGAATTTGTTCCTCCTTATTCAACGCTATGTTTTATACGTAAAAATAAACGAAGATCAATGTAATTTCTATGGTTTCAGACTTATGTAACATCCCGTATATTTAACCATTTAACATAAGAATAACATAATAAAATATGTTAAATTCACGTATTTAAGTTAATTTTTCTTTATATCATCATTAGAAAAGTTCATATCACTTAAAACTGCAATAATTAATTAAACTACTTTCTAATTCTAGTTTATCAGTTAAGATAAGTCTATAAGTATCGTTTCTATATAAATGTGTTTGATTGAAAATGGAATTCGCTAGTTTAAATAACATTCTAAAAATTTATATTTACTGTTAAGATTTTCAATTTTTAATTTAATTTTAAACAATTTAATAATTTATTATTTAATTAGAGTGATTTTTCTAGACAAATACATCGAATTTATTATGCATTTGTTTATATGGCTTATATAGAAAAATTCTTTTATTTATCCATATTTTATGTGAAGTTAAATTAGTTCTATACGATATTTTTATTTGCAAAATTAATAACACATTAACTCTACATAAATAAATAAATATTTTAATTTACAAGTTATGTTTACACGTTCGTTAATATTTAAATACAGGATTGATTCTTATTTGCTATGAAACATAGGCTATATAACTTCTAAAGTGTGGAAACTTTAGTGTAATTGAAGTTACCAGTTCTCGTGTAGTAAAAACATTTAAAACTTAAAACAGCTTTTAGTATTTTAATGAGAAACATACATAAATACATTAAATACGCGTTTATAATTTAAAGAGCATCGCTAATTAATTCTTACAAATGACTTACAAATAACCAAAAGTTGTAGCTGCGATATTATCTATAAATAAATTTTAGATCTAAAGTTTAAATACAAAAAAAATTGCTCTTAGAGAATTGTTTCTAGGGATTTTTTTGAAATAAAGTGTAACACAATGCTGATTTTTTTCAGAAATACAATCGTTACCTCTTAATTTGAGACAGATTAAGTTTAATTTTACTGTTAAATAATGTACGTAACGAAGCAGGAGAAAGATTTGCATCAATAACTTAGCTTTTTATGTGTGTAGAGAGAGAACGGAGTTAACGAAAAATACTTTTAATATTATAATAATTATTGTCCTAAGGCTATACGTGAACAACATGGACTACGAAAACAAAAATTTAAAAATGCAATCTTGAAAGATTTAATTTGTCAAGTTAAAGATTGCAACATTACTTGTCAAGGTTGTTCAACAAGTAAGACGACAGGTATGCATATTTTACGACTTTATACATTATTACAATGAACCTTTATGAAAAGGGTTTCTTACGAGAAAAATTCGAATGTAAACTATAAAGAGAACAAAAACTAAAGTGACTCCATCCGTAAAGCTAATTAAAACATCATCAAAACTTCATTTCTTTGCTGCTATTAACTTTTAGTGCAGTTATTAAAAGTATATGACGGAAATTCACAGCATTTATAACTCACTAATTTCTTCTACAATTTTTTTTTTTAATATAAAGATGTGTAAATATAAATTAATTCTCAGTTTAAACGAATTTCTAGACTGTAAAATGAATGATTATTTCAATTTGGTAAATTCTCAATCAATATTTTTCAGTTAGATATTTAAATAAAATATAACTGCACTAAATTATCAAAGTTATATTATAATAATTTACTATANAACTTGCTTATTGAACTTATATAAGTTCAATAAGCCATTCAAACTAGAAAGTTTATGGATGTTTTGGACTGACTAATAGGATGGAAATTGCTAGAGTAGACGTGCTTAAAGGCTACGGAATGTATTATTTAATAAAGAAAGAAGACAAGAATGAAATTACAAACTTGGCAAAAACTAAAATAAAATGAAAAGAATGTACTCTAATAATTCACCTATTGGAAAAGCAAATATATCAAGTATCACTATTTTAAAAATAGATATTATACATGCCAGAAAATGGCTTAAATTAAATTAATTTAGAAGTCGTTTCAGCAAAGAAGAAACACAAAGGAAAATAATTAGGAACAAAAATAATAAATCATAATGTTTAATTATATCTAAAAACTTTTAGTTAAATCTTATATAAGATGTAACGAAATAGATTTCTCACGAAATTCAATTTATTAAATAATTTATGTCAGAAAAATGGTTGCTTAGATAGAACATAAAATATTAAAAGATAAAATGATGTTTCGGAAGAAACAAATCTTTACTCTGCGATTGTTAATAAATTTATTGAATGTAAAATGCAAAAGAAATAATAGTAGACAATAAATTTGATTATCTTATCACATTTTCAATTAATTATAAGCGTTAACAGTTAACATAGCATAAAATAGGCATCGTCTACCCAAAGAATAGTCCGTTGACGGTCTACAGTGTTTTTCTATGCCTAAATCACAAACTTCATAGTAACAGCCAGGTTTTTTATGAATAATATTGAAGACTTTTATGCCATTTTCTGTGTTTACAAGAAAAAAAATATTCATTTGATATACAACAATGTTTAATCAGCATATGCCACAGCTACTGATGGTTATACCTGACACTATGGTGCCTACACGAAGATGGAAAAATCGTCCAGTCGCTACAGTAAAAATGCAAATTCTAAATTATTATTATAAAAAAACCTATTTAAAAAATGGAAGTGAATAGTCATTTTAGAATAAGAAATTTAAAGTACTGGAGAAATTATACTGTAACACATGTTAGATGATAGTATCCAACATAAAATAAAATATTGTAGTATGTATTTAATAAAGAGAGATGAGACGGAAACAGAAAGGGCAACAGACGGTTACCATAGATGAGAAATGGGAAACGATATCTCTATCAGAAAATTCAGTCTCGAATTGTGTGTTGAGAATGTCACGTGGTATGAATATATTTGGTGAAATATCACTCACTAACAAGTTTTTTTCGGCATGAAACGCTTAATATGCTCATTTTCTTATCTGTGTAACTCGATCTGTGTGCAATGATTCGGTTACGTGGCAAGAATAGAACCGAGTAGACCGTCTAATATGGTTTAATATGGCAGATTAAAGGAGAATTATTGCAAAATTTCGGACATTTTTGTAGTTTTTACAGCAGCGATCAATGAAATACGCGGGAGATTAAGTGTTTCGGGAGAAATCTACCCACAGTGGGCAGATAACAGTAGTGTAGTTGCATCTTACTTAAATTGCAGAAGACTACCAAGACTACTATAAAAACAGTTTCTCTTGCTCTAGTTTCTATCTGCTAATAAATAAACTGTTAATAATATTTTCTCTATAATTTTATATNTGGTTATAGAAATGATGTAATTTGAGTATAAATTATTTATAATTACGTATGTCAAGTTATATTTTTATTACGACGTAAAATATATTTAAAAGTTTACCACCACTGGGTGAGACGTTGTTGAAACAAAAAAAAGTTATGCATTCCATCACGTACATAAACAGTGTCGTAATTCGCCAAGTGCAAATCAACAAATTCGTAAAATTTTTGTTTATTTTGAACAATCCGGATAATGGAGGTCCGGATAATCGAGGTTCTACTGTATATAAGATTTATTTATTTATTTGAGAATTCGCTTAAAATTTTTGCATAAATTTACTAATAAAAAACTATTCTTTTATAAACAATTTTTTTTAATTTTATAAATTAAAAATTCTATTAGACATTTTTCTCATTATGTTATAACATAATTTATTCCTATATTTTTGTATTAAAAGATTTTATTTTGTTTTAATATTATCAAAACACTTCTGTACAGTTGTTATTTTTTAGGAGGGAGAAATTAAATATTTTACTTTAATCATCTTTTATAAATAAAAGAACATTTTAAAATATATTCAAATTTATGATGAATTTATTCTATTTTCAATTTTATAACTTTAAAAATTATCTTTGTTTCTAAATTAAAGTTAACAAATTTAATTTATAAATCACCAAGTAAATTATTAAATTTACTTATTATAAATATATATATATACATATATGAGGGTGGTCCATAAGTCAGGTAACCGCGCTTTTATGCAAGAAATCATGCAGTTTTTACAGTTTCTAAGTAATAAAAAAATTGAATAAGGCAGTAACTTAGTGTTTTTAATGGTTAACTGACTTTTGGCGAACCCGTATTCGTATACTAAAATGATACGAAAAAATCATTATTAAAAAACTTCCATAAAATAGTAAAAAAAATTGAAGTTAAAATATTTTTGATTTAATTCATTAATATATATATAACTTAAATAAGAATTCTCTTAATGATATGAACAAATAAAAGTACAAAATATTTACTGCAAAAATATATCTTTCTGGAATTATTTAATTTACAACAAGAAAATAATTCCAATTAGAAAAAATAATTAATAAGTTAATTATTTTCAGTAAACAATTGCCTTCATCATAAATGTCAGCAAATAAATAGGAAATTTTTAATTATTTTTATTTACAACTAAATAATAAATAAGGCAAAGATATAAGAAATAAATAAATAAGGATTAATATAAAATATTAGAATTATTTAAGGAATAAAATGAATTTTTTTTTTTTTAAATAAGGAACGGATTAACAATAGTTTTCGAGCATATTGGAAAAAAAGTTACTAATTATACAAATTCATTATATCCATTCATTAAATTGAGACTGAAAATTAATGGCTTCTGTCTGGAACTGTAAAGTAGACATCTAGAAAGACAATTATTAATAAATACATTCTAGTTATTTTCATTATAAAAATTTTTTTATCCTTTTCTTTTCTTCCAACTCATTCCAAAGAGACTGACAGCTATAACATCTATACTTTATTATTACTTGAATTTTTATTATGCCATAAATAATGTTTATATAGAATTATTTGGTAATTATTTAATAATGTAAAGTTTAATTGTATATATATAGGCCTATATATATAAATTTCAGTTTCTTCTAATTATAATAATTAATTTAGTGGAAGGATAACATGTTTTCTTTAATGCAAATTAATTATATATTATTTGAGAATGGAATTTTTTATGAATTCTCAGTAAGTTAGACGATTTTAATGCCTAATTATTGGTCTTTGGTACAATTTTTAGATCAAAATTATCTATAAATTCGACTTTAAAGATGTACTAAATGCTAAATCTAGATTATATCTTGTTTGCTGTCAATGATTTCTTTGTTTTGGTCTTTAAAATATTAATGTGATAGACATACATACGATTTTCCTGGTACAATTTTTTCTTATTTAGCTCTACAAAAGCTGATAATTAAAATTAAATAATTATTTTACAAATTAAATTAATAAATAAATTAATAAAAGTTTAATTTGAAATACTTTGTTGCGTAGTAAGCGTAGTAAATATAATAATATTTGTTACTAAGATATTCACAGAAAATGAAGGAATTTTGATAATTTAATTAATTCACTTTTCTGAAAAAGTGTGAAAAGAAATTAATTTAAATATTTTTAGATTAAAATGTTAATTTTTATTGATTATTATAAAAATTCTTTTCAAAATTTTCTTTGATGAAATTAATTAATTTTGAAAATATCTAAGAGACTATAACATTTTTATTTAATTAAAAAAATCAAATTTGTTACCTGGATCTATTAATATGATGTTAATTCTGTATAAATGATATTATATTATTTTATTATTATAATTATAATTCAATCAATCTTTATTAACAGAAGGGAAGAGTTTCCCTGTTGCAGGGGGTAGTACATTTGTTATATAATGATTAACAATGGTAATTTACAAAAAAATATTGAAACCACTTTCAAGCTACCAAACCCATACAATTATTTTACAATAGATTCCATAAAACCCGTTAAAAACACAAGCAAAGAGAACGGTTTTAACAAAAGTGACAATGCAGAAACAGTTAACTTTTGTAATTAGTGTACGTTGAGTTTCCTTACTTTAGTTCTTTAATGTTCCTACAATCTTGATGAAGAAGTAGTTATATAGTTTTTAATAAATCTTTTTTATTGAGATTGTTTAAGTTCTTTCTGAATTAGAGTTGAGTATCCATTTAATGTCATGTGAATCGTGCATACTTACAAGACCTTGACGGTTTTGAAGTAGATGGTACTGTACTGTACATCGAGAAAGCTTCAGATTTACACCAAAAACATTGAGTGTTAAGTATTATTAATAAAAAGTGAATATTTGTTGAGACGTAATTGGGCTATTAATCTTTTCACGTTGTGGTTTATTGACTTTAGACATTTACTGTTGAGAAGATGGTATTTGTAATAAATTTATATACCAAGGGTGATAACTGCTTCGACTTAAGTTAGTTTGGTCTTTATTTATAGATTGAGGAATAGCGGATTCTAATAATAATGTATAACCATACTTCCAATCTTGAAGATTATCTTTAAATACTCGTAATAACATTGATACTTCAAATGCATTCAAGATGCTGCAGAACTTGTTTTGCCAAAACTGCTCGGTTTTTAAATTTTTGCTTTGTTTAATTATTTTCTGATGTAAAAAAGTTATGTTGTTATCACTTTTAAATTTCAGTCGGTAGTAGAATTTAATTATTCGTGTTAAGAAAGAAGGAAAGGACCAAATACGATCAGTTTCATGGCGTATAGCGTAACCGGAAAAAAACGTTCCAAAAGAAAGAAGTTACGGAGGAAGGAGTTGTGGAGACATTCAAGTTTGTATAGATAATCTAGGCCCCAGATTGGACTTGCATAGTAAATGATAGGACTGATTATTGAGTTATAGAGTTTCATATGAATATGTAAGTTCGAGGTTATCAGGGTTGAACATAAAAACAAGAGATTATCAATAGCCTGCATTACTTTGTTATTAATACTAGTACTTTAATATACTTTAAATGTTGCGTTCCAATCAAAAATGACTCCTAGAAAGTTTACTTCTTTTACTGTTTGTAGAAGTACACTTCTAGATATACTTCTACATTGATTCTAGATTGTCTAGATATATCTTAGATTTTTTTCTGATTTTCTGACATTTTACTGTTGTTGCGAAATATAATGATTTTTGTTTTTGCAGGATTTATCGTTAAGTAGATCGATTTGAAGTATGAATTTAATTGGTTGATTTTTCTTTGGAGAGAGATTTTTGCAGGGGCTAGAATTACCAGGTCATCTGCGAATTGAATATAATGAAAAACTTTATTGCTAACTTCGATGCCATCAGTAGATTTATGAAAAAGTTGGTCTATTCCAAGTAGATAAAAGTTAAATAAGTAAGGCGACAGAGGATCTCCTTGATGTATGTCACATGAAAAGTCTAATGAAGGAGATATATGTTTTGCCCTGTTTTGCCCTGTTTAATTTTTGCATTATAATTGGAAAAAAGTTTTAATATTATTGATGAAAAAATGATCACCTGTATCACTGATTTTCAAATCATTCACTAGTAGAGGAACGTAGACTGAGTCGAAGGCTTTTTGGATATCGATAAATGACGCATATACTTACTTTTCTGTGTTTTTTTTTTAGTTAGGTGTAGCTGTATTATCAATAATAGTAAAAAAAATAGCAGATTTTGTTCCTTTGTTTCAATGTAGGCATACTGAGATTTGAGATTTAACTTCTAGATCCATTGCTTTAGTCTGTTGTTGAAATTTGGTGGCTAATATTGTTGTGAAACATTTTCTTAGAGTTGATAATAGAGCTATGAGTCTATAGGTGTTATCATGGTAAATATAACCGAGTTCGAAGAATCTGGATATAAGGTTGCTTTATACGTTGAGTTGAATAAATTTAATAATTTAATTCTTTCTGTATGTGGAAGCATTTTCAGGAGTTTGGTTAGAATGTAATCACTGCCTGGGGTTGAGTTGCTTTTAGTTTTGTTTATGGCGTCTTCTAATTCATTAATTGTGATAGAGTCTAAATATTCGTTATAAGAGTCAGCATTAGATATTGGTAGCGAAATTAGTTGGATATCTGGGAACCGCTGTATCATGGTCTATTATAGAAGAGTTTTCAGTTAGATTTGAGTTAAAGCGAAATCTTCGTATTGTGGTCCAAAATAATTTACTGTCCTTGCTATTCTTGATTAAAGTAGATTCGAGATTCCGGAAGTAGTTTTTCTTTTTGGCTTTAAGTAAGTAATTATAGTTTTGTTTTGACTTCTTGTAGTTAAGGAAATTTAGTCATTTCAATCTTTTCTGAATATTTTTAGTTTGGTTTGCTTTATCACTTTCATTTTATAACAGTAGAGGTCGTACCAAATTTTTCTGAATTCGTTTTGAGTGCTTTTGTTGTTATTGATTTGCATATAGTCGTTCATTATATTTATCATTAGTTTATAAATTTCACCAATATTAGATTCTGTTATTTCCGGGATGTTAGTAAATCGGTTTCTGATTTTGACTGAATATCTTGTAATTTTATAATTTATCTTTTGACACTTATTGAGTGAATTATTTGGTTTCTTTAACGGAAACAGTAAAAGTTTTGTTATTGTGGGAAAATGTTCAAATGCGTCGAAGGTTGTTATAATAAATTCCAAACAACAGTCTAACAAAAGTTCTGAACATATTGTAAAATCAATAGTAGATTTTCCAGCGTGCATTTTGTATTGCATTAGTTCTTTTTCCGTTTTTAGATTGTCAATTTGTTGTTTTAAATTATTGATTTGCCTTTCCATTTTTTTGTACTTTTCGTTCTTTGGTTTCATGAATAGAATCCAGATCTTTTATGAAAGTCATTTGGTTAAAAAGTTTATCGTTGGAGGTGTTTATGAGATCAGAAATTCTATTCCATAAAAACTGTTGTTGGGATGTCTAGTGAGTTGCCCGAGTTATTCAATGAGATAGGACCGAGTGCATTTAACTCACCTGAAGATTTTTGAGGGCTTTGTGATATTATATCCAAATAACGATCCATAACTGCTGAGGAAACTTCTTGTGGGTCTTTATCCGTTTATAAGTTATAGTCTGTTATAAGCTTAAAGTTTGTCGGAATTAGTTGGTCCTTTTTACTTCCTAGTTTCGTTCGGTTCAATGGTGGTCTTCCTCGCTTCACTGGTGAATGTTGCCTTTTAGTCACTATTTAATATTCTTCCAGAGGATATTAAGTTGAATTTACTTTAAACCTTTTTTAACATAATAATTTAACCAAAAATGGCCAATTTACAAGTTTCATACGGAATATCGAAATGCATAAGAAAAGTCACCAACAGCCTCGGTGTTCAAGATACGTTCCCTAATTTATTATTTAATTGAATAAAAGATAATTTGTTAATTGCGTATAAAATCTTTTGAACTTCATTACAAATTAAGAAATTCCATTATTATTTAGTGTCTTCCCCCTCTAATTTCCGCACTCGTTTGTAGAGTATGCTGCTGAATGTTATAAAGAACAATATTAAAATATAAAAACTCATACAGTGTATTATAGATTATTTCTTTCATTTCAATATATTCATCTTATATTTGCTATATTTTGTAGATAACGTCTATCATTTTATGTATTTGAATTTATATATATATATATATATTTTTTTTTTTACCTGGAATTTCGTATGAATATATTCTGTAAGTTTGTCAGAGANATAGTAGCATTCTATAACATTTATTATTAAATAAACAAATATTCTTATAAAAACTGCTGAAATTATTTCCATAATAAATTCAAGAGGAGACATCATTTTCTCGTTTGTAAGCAGAGGAATTAAAAATACACTTGAGTAGCCTACTTATAACGTTCTTCTAGCTGTACGTTCTGCTTACTAATTGAAGAACGGTATTTCTAAATTATTCAATGTTTCTCAGTTAACAATTAATAAATATAAATTTATATAATTTCTCAGTCTTTATCACTTTAAAACAACAAAATTAGAAAATTTCTAGTATTAATTTGAAAAAATTAAAAGACATTTTGCTTTAATTTTCTGACAAATGATGCCTTGAAGGACATTATTTATAACAATTGTAGGCTATTCTGCCTACAAATAAAGGTCGACGTTTAGTTTTTAGTGCCCCTATTTTTATGACCTTTTAAAAATAATCGTCTTTATTATACATTTAAATTAATGTTGTTCTAATTATTAAATACTTCACTAATTTAAATAAAATGTAGCATATTCTTATAGGCTGCTTCTCATTGTGTTGATTTCTATTTAATTCCCATTCCACATGTTTTAATTAATATTTGTTTAAACATATACAATTCTGCTTATTTTTATTGTTGTGTATGTTTACAGATAAAGACTAGATTTGACGTGTATAAATATAAATTATTAAATTAATACAGAATCAATATTTATATTCTGAAATGCTTCATAAAATAAATACATATATTTAAAAATTAATATTTGTTTGAATTATATAGAGAATTCGTATATTTACTTTCAAATATTAAAAGTTTTATTTTATTCTTTTAATAAATTTTAATTAAAATAATAATATAATGAAGCTTGATATTTATGATTACTTGCTTCAAACAATTACAGAATTCAATTGTATTAATTATAATTTAATTAAATAATTATTTCATTTAAACATGAAAATTTTATAGATATAAAATTTTACTTTAAATTACAGTATTTAAAACTGAATAAATAAATATTTTAATGCAACTTTTACAAAAGGTCTCCGTCAAAACTGGGAGAGAGATGATGAGAGATCTCTCTCCATCATCTTTCATCCATAAATGTAGACCACTCTTCTCTAGAAGCCTTAAAAATAGATGAATAAAACCAATAAAACAAAACACATTTTCACTATTTACCAAAATACACTTTTATATTAAAGTAATAGGCCTATAAATTAAATGAAAGATTAAATTTTGGGTTTCTTCTTAGCCTGGGATCCAGACAGTGAGGAATATGGCTGTCACGCTCTACATTTTGGCGTCATCTCCATTCTTTCTAATATCAATATAATAAGTGAAACATTTATCATTCTAAAGCATTTATAACATACATAAATAAAACTTAATCAAAAATTAAAGGAATAACATTTAATCAATGATTTTTACTCCTAAATTATAAAATATCAATTTCATTACGCCAACGAGGAATAAACTACTTGTATTTTAATTTAATTAAATTTTTAAGTTAAAAATATAATATTTAACAAAAAATTCAATTAATCGAGTAGATAGAAAAACCTAAATGTAACGCATGCACGTAGATATGGTAGGAACATGATATTCTTGTGTCAATATTAAGCATTTTATACATTAATTTATGCCAGAGTTTTGTTATATTAAATTATGGAAGATGTCAAATTTATAAATATTACAATACGTATTAATTGTATAATCGATTTGATACAAATATTTTACTGGATTTCACTATTCACTATTTTTTTTCTTTCTTGTTGCTGTTGATTGTTAATATTCTTAAATAGAGTGTCGTATATATTTTTTCTTTGGTTATCAAAGAAAGCAAAAGATAAACTACATACTTTTAACATAACTTTTAACTACACACTTTGTTAAACTATATTTTTAACAGAGGAACGAGCAATTATTTATTGTGACATCGTCACAATAATAATTGCTCGTTAGTGTTAGTATAACGAGTGCAAAATGATCAAAAGTAAAAAAACGGATATAATAAAATAATTTTATCTCATATTCAACAAGTTATTTTACCATTTCTGTACACCTTACACTAGAGAATTCCACCAAAATTGTCAAAACCATTACGCACTTATTTCGCTTAAAATTTTGGCTGTCAGCTTTTCTGGCTATAATATCGGATTTTCAAAATTACAGGTTGAGAGCTCTGTATTCTAGTCGAGTCAACATCGTTCTAAATTATATAACATATAATTTAAATGGCAAATTTTAAATTGTAAATACAACCATCCAAAAGGAAGACAAGTGTCGAAGGATCCGCGATCTTGGGTCATATGGTGAATACTAAAGTTTGATCCTTTAGTGGAAACTCCATTCCAAGATCAAAATTGTCATAAGACTTATAATTCTTATGACAGAACTAATTCTAATAGCCATAAAGGCAAAAATTTCTCATTATTTCAATAATCGAATTTGAAATGTTACGATGGACAAAATATAACGAAAAACATTAATATGGTACAGACATCTCAGAAGAATAAAAAAAAATCAAGGTAACTAAGAAATATATAAAACTGGACACCGATGAATTAAAAAAGGAAAGCTACGAAGGATATTAGATTAGGATAAACAGTACGAGAAACAGTAAGTAGAAAATTTACGGAGGACAATATACAAGATCGAAGAAAATGGCGAGATGAATGTCGGAAAATGAATCATCTCAAATAGCAAATGTTACAATTAACTTATATTTAAATAAATAATTATGTTAAATGATTATTGCCTGTACTGACAGACGAAACAACTTTACATAATGCATATTTATTTATTAAAAATGTATTTATATTATACGAATTACACAAATACAGTCAAGCCTCGGGTTTCGAACAATTTGGTCTACGAACAAAATTTTGAACGACGTATTTGTCCCAGTCGCTGAGACGAAATCGACAAGACCGACCACAGATTAGATATAGACAAACGGTCAACTCCCTACACTTCCTGTGTTAAAGGAAGTCGATGGCCCGACCAGTCAACGACCCGCATGCACATTGAAATTAGATTCAATGTGCATGCCGGTAAGATACTACTTCTGTTTATCGGTACGCATCGCAATTGAATTTAAATCAAATTAATTAATAAAATTGCGTTAGTTGACATTTGAATAATATAAATGACATCGACGAATTCGTGTTTAAAGGTGCTTAACTTATATTAAATAACAAAAATTTATTAATATAATATTAGGCCTATATATTCTTGAATGTAATATCAATATTTAATTTAATATTTATTAATACTAATTAAAACTAAAAATAATTAAATAATAATAAAAATTCTGATTTAGGCTATATACTGAAACTAAAATGGAAATTAAAATCAAAACAATTGTAACATAATATTTTGGAAAGTATGGATAAAGTTCTTTGTGTGCTTGATTGATTTGGTTATATTTCATGCAGGCAATCAGAATTGAGTCTCCATTTATAGGACTTGTAAATTGATGATTTCGGTTTCGGTTGGAGGTGACAGAAAATTTTGCTTTTAATTAATATATAGCAGAGGAGAAGGTGGTATTATGGAACCCCAATTACATTTTAGTAAATTGTAAACAAGGTATCATAACTACACACACATTTTTTGTGCGAAAAGTACTGGTAACTATTAAACTAAATGTTCCTAATTGGATTTTTCGCTAGTGTAACTATAAGTATGGTTTTTGAAGGCTTTTGTACAAAAAGTCAGAAAGTAGGCTTAGAGAAAATCGGATGGTAATATGGAACCCTAGTGTATGTTTTCAAAAAATGCTTTAATGTATCCAAGAACAAATAGGAAAGTACAAAAAATGTTAAATAATTACAAAATTATTTACTCCAATGTATTTTATCGCAAAAATGCTTTTATAATAGAAAAATATGACCTCCATCAGCAATATATATTCCAGCAGCTCTTTTTCGATATACTCAGGAAGAATTGGCTTTCTACCTAGTGTCTTTTTCACAAATTGCTCCGGAAGAATGTCTGCTTGCTAAGAGAGAGTTCGGAGGAGTTGAGTTCCATATTACTGTAAAAGCACCAATAGGGTCCGTATTTCACGCATAGCCATCTTGAATTAACTTATGTCTGTCAAGACCAAAATTTAAAAAATGTGAACATCACACAGATGTACTGTACCCCTAAGTCTCTGGAACGTAATACATGTACTAGTGAGCCTACAACTACACGATTCATATTTTAAAAATAATTAAATTCACTTAGCATTCAAAACTTGCGAATTCTGAAAAAAACCAAACAAATTTGCTGATTCACTACGGACAACCGTTTAACTGAAGTAAAACGGGTTTTCCCCTTTCTATGGATGTCTGCCTACTTCAGTTCAGCCACAATCCGCTACAGTTAGCCTTTATTATCAGTTCGAAATGGGATGGTTCCATAATTCCCGCAGTGTTCCATAATACCACCTTTTCCTCTATATATAAATGGATATAGATATAGATATAGATATAGATAATATTTGTAGGCATTGTAGGATTTGTACGCATTTTTTATGCCTAAAATATAGCTAAAAAAGTAAAAAATGGAATTTGTTTTGAAGGTCTGGAACGGATTAATTCATTTTATATTGTTTCTTATGGGAAAATTTGTTTCGGTTTGAGAACAAATTGGTTTTCGAACAAGAATGAATTAAGTTCGAAACCCGAGATTTGACTGTATACTATAATTGGGACTTTCGTCCACTTGTTATTAATTAATAGAGACTACTCATAACAAAAATTTCTTGACGATTCATCACACTCCAGTACCGTCGTTTCTATTTTTATTTTTATTCTTTTCATGACGGAAAAATTTTCGTGATGATTTCAAGCTAAGTATTTTATACAGAGAGAGTAGATTCCTATAATGTTATTTCAGTTTAACAGTAGTATGTTATTTCCTTAAACTGAGAATTTACAGTTTCATGAATCTCTCTCTTAATTGTGTACACGAATTATTACATCTTTTGTTAATTTTTTTTTGATTTTTCGAATCTAATCATTTAGATCTACTACGTTTAAAAACCGAAATTTGATATTTCGTAGATAAAAATAAAAATAACTAACATCGTGTAAGAAATAATATTCATTTGATACATGATGTAAGATGATATCCGTAAAAATGGATAAACAATCAAAATTGCATATGAAAGTTATAGTGAATATTGTTACATTATTTATATTGAATTCTGAAATTAATATTATTACAAATATACCAAATGCATAAACTATTCATAGTAGTTTGGTTGATATATACAAGGTATATTATAATGTAATTTAACAGAATTAAAATTTATATTTTTATAGATATCAAATTTGTTAATTATGATATCCATTTTAAGTTAAATTAATTTACATTAAAACATTATTTTAAAATCTTTCTTTTCATAAATTGAAAATAAACTATTTACGGATGCAATTTCAAGTTGACACATAAGAAATTTCAATTAAAATCTCTTAAATATAAAAAGAATTGTTTGTTTGTTGATATATAATATTTAATTATGTTTTTATAATGAACAAACATATTTTAATAACAATATTTATTATTATTTTCTTCATGAAATTCTGTTTACAAGTGGATAATTGAAGCGAAGCGTTATCGAAGGCGCTTCTATATGGCTTAAAGAAATGTGTTCGTTCTCGAAATTTAATGGGCCGATTTTAATAAAACTTTGCCATTTTCCATTAATTGAGACGGGGAATCCAAAAATGTAATGAGCGTTCATTTAAATGTAAAAAATAGGATCCATGACATCGGTTTCAATATTGTCGCCCACGGGAAGCACTAACGCCACCTAGTGAATAAAGTACGAACATTGAAAAGAGAGATTGTTTAACTATAGTCGACTCCCCTATAACACGGGTGCCTATAGTTCGGATTCCTATATCACGGCGAAAAAATTGCGACAGTATTCGTACAAACATGCTAAAAAATTCCTATGATTCGATAAAACGTCATCGCCGACTCGTGTCGCGACAGGATTGCACAAACCGTTGTGTTTAAACGAGCAGCGGACCTACTAAAAACCATTTATTATTTAACGTCCATAAAAATTATATTTATATTAATGATGTCTCTAAAGTTCAGAGAATTTTTCGCAAAAAAAAATAATTTATCAGGAAGCACGCGAGCGCCATTCGATGACAATCTCCACGACGAAAACAAGCTTAAGCAACGGCGTAGTCGAACGGTGCACACTCGGTAAGTAATCCTACAATTTTTTGTTTATAATTTTCAATTTTGATTTTCTTTGCCTGTGGCTCTCATGATTAGGCCACACTAAGCTGTCGTGGTAATAGAAAAAAAATTGTTTAAACATAGTTTTGTGGGGGGCCCTGGGCACCGGCCCCAAATGCCCTTATGTAAATCCGGCCCTGCCTACAACTGCAAAAGTTAAATTCTGCCCTGTGTCGAGCAAGTTTTTTCCGAAAATAATGACTCAATTTTTGTGATTTACCTGTAATATTTATTACTTTATATAAAACTTCTTTATTTTACAGATGTAGTCTGAGAAGTGTCTTGTAATATGGAGTCCATCTTACCAAAAACTCCTTTTAGAGTATTTACTCCGTTACGAGACGATAGCTGACGAGCATGTTTAATTGAAGAGATCTTCCCCGAGATTTCTTTCTACTCGCACCAACAATAACATGAAAATTTAACAAATTTTTACTATTTATAAACTCCATTATATCCATAGTAAGCTTTTGAAAAACTCATAACCTAAACCGATTGTAGTTCCAGGTCGGAACCGTTCCAGACTCGAAACTACTAGAAATCGTTTCAAACCGAATGTTGAAACAATTCCAGTGGTAACTCCGAACGTTCTTCATTCTGTACTTTCACAGAACAGTGAACACCTATCTGAATTTGAACTTAAATTAAATGAAAATGTTCCACAAGTTGTTAGAAAAAACGAAATTAGTTTTGAAAATTATATTTTTTTATTAGAGTTTATAATAACTTGCTTTTATTAGTAATTTATAATTATGACAAATATATAAATTTCAAAAAATAAAAAACCAACATTTTATTTATTACTATACTCTTGAGAGTATAATATGATTTCATGTTTCACTTCCGTCATTCTGTTTGTTAAGTTGTGGCAACACAACAGTTGGGCGATCTGCCTAGGGGATGCCTTCCGGGAGGTCTTTTTAAGGGAAACTGGCCCCTATTTAAGCGTTACAGACGTGGAGAAAACCCGGAAAACTCTACGTGACCATCCCGTCCGAGCGAGGCTCGAACCCATGGACCAAACTCCCAGTGTTCAGGGTACGAAGACTGCTTGGCCACTGGTGGATACCTTCCGTTATTCTATTTCCATATACAAAGGAATAATGTTTTTAATTTGTTGATTCCATTCCATGAAACATATTCTAGGCATTCCCAGAAACCGTTTAGTTCAACAAATTAGGCAGTTCTGCACTCGAAACAGTTCCAACAATTCAAATTCCAGAAGCGGAAATGATTGCCCATCTCTACATAAAGCAAACCAAATATTATAACGATCAAAGCACTTTGAATTACGAGTATAATGAGTTACAGATACAAATATTCGAAAGTGAAGGATTATTGCAAATACTACGGTCATAAACCATTGGCAGGATTGTTTCTAATTTACATCATCTAATTTTGATAACAATGAATGCTCAAGTTCCTTCCTTGGGCTGCTTGAAGATCAAGAATCTATCTCACAAAGAACGACTACAAACACTTCTACATTTTTATACTTAATATGGCTATTATGTAGCAATTTGCATAATTATTTTCTGACATCTTTTATATTCGTCCTTACATTTTTGACGTCATTGAGTTGGTTAAGCGTAGAATCAATCAAGTGTAAATACAGTATATATTAAGCCAACAAATTGGCTAATGCGGTAAAGGTATCGGTGTCAACTTTGAAGGAACAGGATTCGAATTCAAATCGGCTTAGAAATTAATCACGGGTTAAGTTGATCAGATATACAGACCTCATCTCTATGATGGCTTGGCCGAATGTAAAAATGATCTTAGTGTCTACAGAACGGAAAGACTTTATATCAAGTTTATAATTTTAAAATGAATATAACATTTATGATAGCGATTATTTTAAAATATTTATTAGTAATAATTTGTTGTAATAACAAAAAATAATTATTTTAATTAAACCTAGAGTAATCGACGATGCGTTTTTGTTTATATTCTTAACTTACATTCAAATTTTTCAGAATTTGAATATATGCCAAATGTATTGAGAGCTCGCAGGCTATTCAAATGTTTTAAATACTCTACAACTGTAGTTAATAAAATATTCAGTTTTACTTTCCCAGCTGTTATTAATATACAGTCGACCCCCCCCTATAACGCGGTAGATACGTTCCACTTTATAAGAATTTCGCGTTGTAGGAATTCTTAAATACATGAGCCAATCACATGTGTGCAGTTTACGGACTACGGCTGTTTGAAAGGTTTTCTTCCATAATATTAATCGATTATAGACTAATTTGACTCAACATTTCCAAAACACGTATAACTTTTTGGGAATAATTCGTATAAACTATGCGATAAACAAAAAATTGTAGGATTACTTACCGAGTGTGCACCGTTCGACGACGCCATTGCTTAAGCTTGTTTTCGTCGCGGAGCAGCGCACCAAACGGCGGGCGCGTTTTCTGATAAGTTATTTTTCTGCGAAAAATTCGTTGAACTTTGGAGACATCATTAATAGAAATAATTTTTATGGCCGTTGAATAAGAAATGTTTCTTTCACAAGAAATGTATAAAATTAGTGCTGTATTAGACTTACGGTACCTAATTTACATACTGTACAGACGATAATAAACTCAACTTACCCGCCTAAACTCTCTGTAGCGTGTAAGTAATTCGGCTGCTCGTCCACTATTGGTCCAGATTCGACCAATCCTGTCGCGACACGAGTCGGCGATGACGTTTTACCGCAGTCTCTTTTAGTGTCTTTATACGAATACGGTCACAATTTTTTCGCCGCGATATACGAATCCGCATTATATGAACCCGCGTTATAGGGGGTTTACTGTATAATAGAGGAAAAGTATGGTGATCGGTAAAAAATTTATCCCCAAGAATTTTATAGTTTTAGATTCAGTGGATCTTGAAACGTTGAAAAATGCAAAAAAAGTTGGAGGTTTTTCTGATGCGCGGATGTTACGGTATATGTGGATGAATTTTACCTACTTTAAGCTTAATAACACCGGTGCCATTTGTCGAAAATTTCTGAAATTTTCCTGGAAGATTTGTTTATTAGGGTGAAATATTAGTTGAAATTTTCGGGAAATTCGAGTCATTGGTTCGGAATGTTCTTTTTTTTATTATTTTTTTAATACTCTTTTCACCCTGTGTGGCACTAGGAGGGCCTCTTATAGCAGGCCCATTATGGGTTCGGCCAGGCCCACAATGGGGCGAACGGGTGGTGAGGGACGGAGCCTGACCTATCCGAACGGACCCCCCTCCGAAAAATTCCTGGGGATTTCTTCACCCGTCCGGTTTCGATTCTGGGTCCCACAGATCAGTTGGCCCTTAATACCTTAGCCGCTCGGCCATCCGGCCTATTCGGAAGATATTAAGGGGATGGGGGTCATATCTTAGAAAGCTTCCAAATTATGAAATTATTTTACTCGTACAAATTTTTAGTTTACTAGAAAATAAATGTATTTGTTTCAAAAATTTTTATTATAATTAATAATATAATTTTTATTTATAAAAATAAAATGTCATACAAAATGGCTTCTCTCACTTTCATACTCCTCAACCACTGCGGCCAGATGGCCGAGCGATCAAGGCGGCAGCCTACCGCTCTGGCGGAACCGGGTTCGAATCCGAACGGGTCGAAAAATCCCTAGGAATTTTTTGGGGGTGGTCAGTTCGAGTATGTCGGGCCCCGTCCCTCACCACCCGCAGCCCCATTGTGGGCCTGGCGAATCCATAATGGGCTTGCAAAAAAGAGGCCCTCTTAGTGCCCACAAGGCAGAAAGAGTTTAAAAAAACTCCTCAACCACTTTCTCAACCATAATGTCACAATCCTTACATTTACTGGGGCGGTATTTTGGTCACTTATCTCTCGTCCCTTCTTTCAGATACGAATGACGTCAAAACGAGAGACAAAATCTGTCTCTCAGAGACAGGCGATTCTGGTCGTTCGTCTTTGCTGTTGACGTCACGATTCTATTAGGTTGATTATACATGCTCAGATTATTTATATAGAATTTTAACCAATGAAATTGTAAAATTTTCAAAAATGCAAGTACGAAATTATAGATCACGTAGTAAGGAAAGCACGCGTTCAAATAAAGCACGTAATTTTGATAAAGATCTGTTTTTTGTTTTGTAATGTTCTTAAATATCGTAATGTCAAAAATGTCTCGGATAACATTGTCTCTTAACAAATAAAAATTTTATTAACCTAAGTTAGAAAAACGTACGTACTGTACTTAGGAAGAAATTAGAACGGTAATATTTCGAAAAATACTTAGAGACGGATAAGATTAACAGCATATTCAATAGTTCAGAAATGATGCAGGATCATTAAAAAAGATTGAGTCAATGTCGTTTCCGAGTAGCCGCTTAAAAAAATCATAAGCGTTATATATCGAAATATTCTTTTCTGAGATAGAAAATGTTCCTAATATGGTTGTATAATACGAGTATCGTCCAGTCATCCATATTGGATATAACGAAATTGAGCAAAAGTAGAAAGACCGGTCGAAAGACAACTGTCCGCTCGTCTCTGAGAGACGAGAGAATCTTCGAAAGAAAAAGTTATCCAGAATCGCGTTTGGAGAGACGCGATTATCTCTCGAGATGTAGACAAATAATTAACCAATCACCGACCGGCTTGTGACGTAGACACTGTCTCTCAGAGACGAGAGAGACGATGACCAGAATACGGCCCCAGGTTCTCCAGAGCGGTAGAAACGCCTAACAAATATCTGCTAAAACTTAAAAAATATAATAATAAATAAAAATACTACTACATAATCGGTAGCAGGTTTTTCGAGATCAATTCTTGCCAAATTTCAAGAAAAAAGTTAAAATTTTACTAACTAATGCTGGAGATTTATCAAATGAAGTTCTTATTGGATTCAGTAATTATAACAATTATATTTTGTCAAACAACCTTCCATTCTTTATGAAAATTTTATAAAATTCAAGTTATTTGCATCTATCTACAACAGATTTTAATTTAACGAATCAGAAAATCTAAAACAGAAACAGCTGAAAATACAAGTACAAGTACAAGTACAAACTGCCTCATATAGTATTGGTAAAAATCATTTTATTTTTCGGCAAATTTTGTTGAGAGAACGTGTATAACGATAATACAAGCATTCACTGACTATATCTGGACCAATACGAATTAACTTCATTCTTTAACTATATCTATAATAAAAAGGACTTTTATCCGTAACGCGACTAATTTTAATCCTGCGATACTAAACGGCCACCAGGAAAAATACGCTATTACTATTGTTTTTATCTGTGGTCTGATAGTAGGTATTTAGTGAGATTTTGTTAACTTGTAGTAATATAGCCTATCGGTTGTTGACTTATCAATCAATACCTACTATATAAAGAAAAGTAGGCGTCTGGAACTGTGGTTGGTTCATTCTCAGCTCAGGTTACTGACCTCTCTAGAGAATACTTACTTTGATAAAAACTAACATCGGAATTCGGAGCAAACGAAATAATTCATGCCTGGGATCGTAATAGTATTGTCGACATTACATCTATACAGAAATGTTTGCAATTCGGCGATAATTTTAAATAAAAAAGAAACATAAATTCACATTAAAAATTTGATAAACTATAGATTAGAAGAGTTTTTCGACTAATTCTAGAATTCAGTTTGTAATGTATTTGTATTGTTTAATTTTTGTTTTTACTCTCTGAGTCCTGTGGGCACTAAGACGGCCTTTTAATCAAACCCATTATGAGTTTGGCCAGGCCCATAATAGGACATCCGGGTGGTGAGAACGAGGCTCGATATATCCTGGAAAGACCGCTCCGGAAACTTCCCGAAGTTTTTCGACCCGTCTAGATTTGTTTCCGGGTCCCCCACAGCGGTACGCTGACAGCTTAACAGCTCGGCCATTCGATCATCATATGTTGTGTAATGATAACCTATAGTAGTGTTTCTCAATCTTTTTCTCATCGTGGATAGGTAAAATTATGGATAATTTTACGTAGACCAGTAATTATGCTTATTTATTACGTTTATATATGCTTACCTACAGCTACTGTACGCAAGAAAGTACTTACAGTAACTTTAGATTACTATTTAAATATCACTCGTAATCAATTGCGCCAGCATCAGATACGGTCAAATATTTTTATACGAATCGGCGATCGAAAAACACTGATCTATACGATGCCAGAGACAGTAAAGCTGCGTTCAGATAGGGTCTTCTTGCGTTGCGTCTGGAAAATCAAAGAAGGTGTTATAGATAAAGCATTCTTTGATTGGCCAGAAGTAACGTAACGTAACGTAACGTAAGAAGAGTTTGTCTGAACGCTGCGTAAGACGTCAGTCTACCCTCTCTAATAAGATCAAATTCGCAAACATTTTCATAGGTAGTCTGATTCATATAGGAGGACCCGTTACTCCCCACTCGACAACTCCATTTCAGATCTTACAGAAATGAATTTGTTATAAGGTTTTTCTTATTAATAAATTCATGCCAAGACTGGGAAAAAGCAAACGAAAATGTATAACGATATATTGTTCGCATTTATATATTTATACAATGCATATAGTACTCAATTTGATTTTACATATAGCATACGAAATAATAAGCGGCAATCCATTTATTCTAAATAGTCTATTACTTCAGTTTAGCGTAAAATGTACATTTTTCAATTAATGCATTATCTTGAATCATAACTGATCAAATGTGTATTTCTTAGTTTATTATTTCTAATTCAATTTTTGTTTAATTAATTAATTAATTAATACACCGTGTATGTTCTTTAGTGATTATCTTTGTAAAGAAAAATTATAAATTATTAACTAATAAATGTGAAATTTTGAATTTTAAGTAATTTGTATGTTCTCGTGGATAAATGATCACATTTGATTCCAAATTTTCAATCACAGAAGATTAATATTTCAAAACTATTAATAAATTGCAATTTTGCTTCAATAAAAGTGCTTTATTCAAAAGTTTGAGTATTATACCCGTATAGTTATCAGGAACCGAAGAATTTTAAAATGCATTCCATTCCATTATTAACTCGAGGAAATAGTAAACTTCGTAGACAAACAATTTTTCCCAATTTTTGATATTTAGTTAAAATTACAAAAAGAAAAATTTAATTTGTAATTCAATATTAAGAGAGAAATTTGATGTTTAAGTAGTTTAATTTTTCATACTTTACAGTAAAAGTGAATTTTGAATTTTGTATTTAAAGAAGTGAAACCGCCTAGTTGAATGAAATTTCGTATAGTCACTTATGAATCTGTTGTTTTTTCGTAATTTTAAGTAAATCGGTGCTAAAATTTATAAGAAAATCCTTAAATGATTCTTATAAAAAAGTTACGATCCGAATGCAATGGTTCATCTAAAATTCTATTCATTTTGTTATTCAATAGTAAAAAATTTATAATTTTATTAAAAATATTGGAATAAAAATTTTAAATAAATAATCTCACAATTTAATCAGAGAGAATATTTATAAAGTCATGATTTCGAATCGGATTTCAAATGATGAAAGTCGAGGAATTAGTGATGTTTCTTCTAATTACATAATTCATTGTATAAAATTGGCGTTACAGTAAATATCAAATAAAATACTATGCATTATCATTGTCTAAGATTATAAACAAATATAAGAAAAATATATAATCTAATGTTCAGTCATACGCTCACAATACTGCCAAATATACGTTTTTTTAAAATGTATTTTATATGTTTCATAAAAAAATTGCCAGGACAAAATTTGTAAAATTTACGAAAATTCTTAAAATACAATACAAAAAATGTGTATTGTATTGTATAAAATACAAAAAAAAATTGTATTTTATATGTATTTTTATATTTCTAAATATTTTTCTGCCGTATATGTATTTTATGTATCGTATTGTAGCATTGTTTGCTTTTTTCCTTTGTTTTTTTTTTTTTAATCTTATTTTGGGCTTGTTATGTAGCAGGGATGAAAATCGACTGCCTGAAGGCATTTCCAAAATTCAATGTAAAATTGTAATATATATATATATATACACAGTATAATGTTTGCATAAAGAGATGCATCCGAATTAATATCGTATATTAACTACGCAGAAATATATGTGAAATTTAATATACAATTTTCTGAGAATGGCTAATGATATTGAGTCTTAATGTTGAATCTGTTTCCGGTATTCTTATGCCGCAACTTTCAAAAGTTTCCTTTATTTAGATCAGTGATTCTCAAACTTTTTTGATCCACCGCCCCCTTTGTTCCATAAAGTTATACCCAACGCCCCCTAACCCATTTTCTCTTGTGTGAGAAAAGGATTGGAAATATTCTTAGGAAAACTTTTCTATGAATCTCACACTTTGTGCCCTTACTGTACATTGTTCTCATCATCTGAAAACCATTAAACGCAATGTTTCCTCTTATCAGCCCCAATTTTGCCTTTGGTCACCGTTCAATACCCTGCCTCTATCATAGATCGCGCCAGAAAGGGGCGTTATTGCTTACTTTGAGAAACGCTGAGCTAAAATAAAAGTCAATGTGTTAGAAATATTCAAGTTGTGACCTTCAATAAAAAATAAAAAATATATAAAATGTCAACATTTTATATATATTCCGTCGAATTTTTATATATAGAATTTGTCTTCCGTCGCCCCTCTATATTTCCTTAACGCCCCCCAATTCTCTTTGAGCCTTCTACTGCACCCCTGAAAGCCTCCAGTGCCCACAAGGGGGCGTTATCGCCCACTTTGAGAAACGCTGATTTAGATGTTTGTGCTGAACTTTACTTTAACCTGGTTCTATCAGTTTTTTTTTTCTTTTTTATGAGATTTCAAGTATTTTTCAGTCATCAATTGCTTCATAATAGAATAGGTTTTATTATAATTTTATATTCACCTGACAGTCACTTGGTAGCCTGCAGTACATCATGTCACGTGATAACTGATAGACTAATAATATGTCAAAATTTAAAGAAAGCAACAAGTTGCTTAACTTTCCTAGCTGTTAATAAATAACTTTTATCTTATGCTGTATTTTTAATTTTAATAAAATTGTGTATGGCGACATTTGTTATGAAATATTGTTATAAAAAATTTTGCATATTACTTTCCCAGCTTTTTTTTTAATTCTTTCCACCCTGTGGGAACTAAGAAGGCCTCTTTTAGATAGCTGATTATGGGTTCGGCCAGGCCCACAATGAGGAGGCCTATTAGACTTTTCAAACCGTTCGGATTCGATCCCAGGTCATCCATAGCAGTAGGCTGCCACCTTGACCGTTCGGCCATCCAGCCGTCTTTTCCGGTTGTTATTGATATAATTATAACATAACACGGGAAACTATTGTAATCATTTCAAATTTTTACTTTCCTGACTGTTATCAGATTGTATTTAAAAAAAATAACTTTTATATTATTATTGACATTATTAATAAATAATGTGTGGCGCCATATGTTATGAGATTTTATCATAAAAGTTTTTATATTATTTATTATTATAAAACGGTAAAATACTTAATTTTGAAGATAGAGATAAATTTTATTTAAAAAAAAAATGAAAATGTTAATAACGGGTAAAATCTTGTCCGATCACAATAATATGCAAAGCTTTAAAACGTGGGCTATTATTTTATAAATATTGAAGATTTTTAAATAAAACGTTCAAAAGAACACCTAGAAAGCAGTCAGCTCTCAAAGAGCTATTAATTAACATATGTAGACCCCTAGATTGTTTGGTAGCTTGGTGTCAAATTTAGCATCTTTTTCATTAGATTTACAAGGAGAAATCCTTGTAAATCTAATGAAAAAGATGCTAAATTTGGGATTGCATAAGTCCACAACGATCCAATGAATTTATTCAAAATTTAAAACGTCTATAATACTCATCATGGGCACTAAATATTTTAAATTTCATCCAAATCGGTTCATTGATCTTGAAGATATTAAGGGTCAAAGTTGGCACTTTAACAGTATACGAGTAGCTAAGCTCTATAATAATAATAAAAACAAACAGAAAATATCTTGATATTGAAAGAATGAATCTTTCTCTATTAATTACAATCACATATTAATTTATGGTATTTCATTTGCATTGTTTCGTGTCTACCATATTAAATTAACAACTTACATATTTTAAGAAAAATTATATCTTACCGTGGACGTCTCATTTATTTAAATTCCCTTTTGGTGGCAAATAAAATAAATTGAATTTATTTCGAAACGTTACATTTTCAGAAACATAATTTTTAAGAATAATCAGTAATATTTTCATTTGCAAATTATTTAACTAATCATTTAATTAATAAGACAACATTGATTAAAGTTGCTATTAAAAATTCTGTTAATAACTCCATTTATTATTTATAATGCAAAGTATTGATTTGTTTTTATTACATCTTCTTTTCTCTTTCTTATTGTGAAAATTATTTCAACAATTATACTTAAAAATTCCTCTGAATGACCATTGAAGATTCTTCCATTAATTACAATAATAATCATTATGAAAATGACTAAAAATATCATTAACAAGATAATAATTTCCTTTTTACTTTTTGCTATATATAACAGAGGGAAAGCATGTCAATCTATCAAAAAATGTCCCCCAAGATTTTTAATTTTTAAACTCGAGGAACCTTTTGAAGGAAAGTTTTATGTATTAGGAGGATTAATGCTATTAAATTTTGATGGTTAAAGGTCAAGGGATGGGGAGATAAACGGGATCATATCTCGAGTGGGGGTCGGTCTTAAATGAAGATTTTACATGTTCTTAGCATTTAGAATTTTTTTTTTTTTTTTTTATAAACTTCTCTCTACCCTCAAAATTAAGCTTTGCGATTTTATAATAGTTAAAAATATAACATTTTTAAAAATAAAATATGATAACAGATGGCGCCACCAAATGTTGCCTGAAAGTTAAGTAACTCGTTGGTGGATTTCTTTTATATGTAGGACTTATATTTGTGTAAAATGCAATCATTTTACTCATATGTAATGAAATGTTTAATAATTAAGAATATATTAGATTAGAGTTTATAGAGAAATCAATTCTGTACAAATGCTCTTAATATTTATAAACGAACATGAACATACAACTGATTTATCGCTACATCTAACATCTATTTTTATCATTATTTCTAAATATGCAGTTTTCAAATGATTAAAAAAAATTTTTAAATAGTTTTACATGAAAAAATCCCGGTTAATTTATCTCGAAACTAGAATTTACCCACACAAAATTGCATCTGCAAAGAACATTCTTTAATCTTCTTCAGTATCTTTAACAGTTTTTAATAGTTTCTTACCTTAAATTAATTTTTATAAAGCAATTTAAAGTATAATTCATTATAATTAACACTTAGTATTTTTTAATCCACTTTAAAGTGAAGAAAAAAATCATTGATTTAACACCAACATCATATACAGCATTTATAAAAAGTTATATAACAGATGTAAACAGTCAATTTTTATTAATTAAATGTTAAAGTTTTGTTAATTAACTGTTGATGCTACTTTATTGTTTTCTTTGTACTAACTTTTTGTAATATTAATTAAAGTTCTAGTTTCTAACCAATTACTCTCAAAGTAACATGTTTATCAATCAATCCATCCAATATTTTTCTCAAATCTAAGGTTTATTTTGACTTCTTACATAAATATTTGTTTTAATAAAATGCAAATATTAAGTAACTTAATTAAATTCTAAACTTTTCTTTTTATGAATTAAAATCTTTAAAATATGTTAATAATTAATTAAATATAAATTCAAAAAAACATTTAATTTAGAAAATAAATTTGTTAAGTAAAACTTAATTCTAGAAATTCAATTTTGCATTATTTATAGAAAATTATTTTTTAAATAAAAATGTTTTATAAAAATCTAATTAATGTTTAAGTGTGTTAGATTAATTGAACTATTTAAAATATCAATAATTATAAATAATATTAACCATAATTAAGTATAAGAAAATCATTTATTTTTTAATAAAAGAATACACTTCATAAAAATATCTGCCATGTAATTTTCAACTTGATTACTTTTAAAATATATATTTTATAAATCTCCGTTTAGTATAAACATCAAACAGTTTACAAATTGATAAAAATTTCATATTTAAAATGTTTATAAAAAATATTTCTCCTTTCAATAATGCAAATTATGTATCTTACATTCATATTCAGTTTGGAAATTATCACAGAATATAAGATTGATCACTGGATTCGGGTTTCCTGTAATTTGAATTGGTAACTAAGTAGCTAACATACATTGCTTGTATAACTAAAACAACTCCTAAAAAGTTTCCAGTGAGAGCAAGAGGAGGAAGATGATCATATCTTTCTGTAGGATTGGTTTTATTTTTTCTAAGAAAGAGAAAAGTCTTTTAAATTAAAATATACACAATTTTCTAATTTAAAATGAAAAACTTTTACATTAAAAAATAAAATTTTCCATGTTTATTTAACTTACTATTTTTTATTTATTTGGTTTATATATATTTATTTACCATTAACTTTAAACTAAAACATTTAATCCTATGTTTATGAAAAACAATGAAAAATGATAAAATAATGTCATGGTTTTAAATAAAGAATAGAACTAAATTGAAAAATAATTAAATTTGGTATTCAATTTTTGACTGCATGCTCACGAACATATAATTTTTTTCCACGATTTATAAACGAAAAAGCCCTATTTCTCCAGTTTTATTTACACATTCTGATCGGCTTAAACTACAATTAATAAATGCAAAATTACTTCAAATTTATACCAATCAATGAAGAATTTTACTGGAGAGATACTTACAATTTAAATATAATTTTTTCGTTGATTCCAATTACGCAAGATCCAACAAATAAGGCAAATATAGTCAATCCAAAGTATTTATGAAATGATCTAAATGATTTCATTTCATAAATGGCGTAATATTTTAGGAGGGTCATAGTGATGCCAAAAACAAGCTAAAAACAATAATTAAAATATTAAATTTTCGGTATTCAAATATTATTTTCGGATATTTATAAACTAACCTGTGCAGAAAATAAAATGACTGCACCCAAACCGATCCAACTATGTAGAGTATACATATTTTTCTTCGGAATTTTAGCCAGATCGTGAGAATCAAAAACCGCTTTCAATGCTATTACAACCAAGATAAAGCATAATATAAAATGGACAGCGTGGATAATTTTCCTTTTTATATTCGAATAACGTTTTATTACACGATACATTAACATTCCTATTTAAACAATATAATTTTTTTTAAAATTAAAATAACGAAAAAATCAATTTTTAAAATGAGTATTGCTTCTTACCATTGCCATAAAGATAGACGAAGATTACCATAAAAAGTGGATGATAATTAAATTCGGTAGCGGGGTTACTTTGCCAGGAAAATCCTCCTAGTTGTTTTCCAGTCCAGATACCAACCAAAATCAAACTAGTTAATGATAATAGCTGAACGATGCCAATACTGATGACGAATGATTGTCTATCGTTAGCCATCCTCATCTACACCCATTAACTTAGAAATAAATTAATAGATTAAAATTAAATTTATAATAATAATAAAAATAAGAGCATAACTATTTCGCGTACAATTTTTCTAAAATATCTGTCTAACATGTTTCACATTCGTAGAGGTAAACAGAGATAAATAAAATTACTGCATTCAAATCAATTTATGTAGAATATACATATTTTTCCCATACTAAAATTATTGAATTCCTCAGATTTTCTACAGAAAATGATGAAGTGCATAGAGTTAATAAAAGTATACGCAATTTGCTGTCAAGCTTGAAACTATAAGATTTGACGTATGACTTAAAATGCAATGTCCAGATGTAAACACCAAGTTATTACCTGGATATGCAAGCTGTGATATAATTCACTTACCTCTAAAAAATGGTCTTTTGAAATGTTCGAATTTTTTCCTTTATTTATTAATTAATTTATTTTTATTAACCATTGTATTTTCTTCTTTGGACGCAGCCATGTTTGTTGTACAGTACATTGCCTCGAATGATTGCACGCATTGTAATACGTTGCTGCAAAATTTAATAAAGTTGCACCGTGTTCGGACCAAGTTACAAAATTTTGATTATAAATTAATATAAAATTCAAATATTTTCGTCTGATTTTCTTGTAAATGAATAAAAACAATTCCAATAATTAATATATTAAATGGTTTATATTCTCCATATTTAATAATTTACGTATTAAATTTTAATTTTAGTAGATTTAAAGCAATGTTTATAAATTTAAGTTAATTATAACATTATAACAATGCTTTTCAAGTAAATAATTTATTGCTAACCATTGCTAAATACTGACTTTCAAAAAGATTATAATAGATTCTTATAATAGATTATAATAAAATTTTTTCTGTTTGCAATAAAAAATTCATAAACGAAAAATCGATTAGAGATTTACATTGTTTAACAAATAAATTCAATAATATATGTTGTTTTTTCAAAATATTTCAGAAATATTAATTACTTAAATCAGTAGTTCTCAACCGGTGTGTCGCAAACTTCTTATAGGAATGCCACAAAATTTCAAAAAATTTGATAAATTAAAACTTTTGTTTGTCTGTTTTCTATTATAACTGATATATTTTTTTTATTTAAAAATTGGCTTCAACAATACTTTTCATTTATATCAACATATTTGATGTGGCACTGGTTCATTAGTAAGCCATTAACCCAGAAAGATTGAGAACCAATGGTTTAAATGAATTATTTTCAAATGTATTGAAGACCCATGCTGCTAGTTTGTGTTATTGTAATTTGATATGAAGTATCTCTTAGGAAAGCAATTAAGGGGTTACAATTTTCAGAATTTAAAAACAAAGTTACCAAAAGGTTCAAGGCTTATTAAATACCAGCTGAGATCGTAAGATGGCTTATCTGTCGTTTTTTAAATACTTTTATCATATAAATTACCGAAAGTTTAATAAAGAAATATCTTTCATTATGCTGCAAGAATGTTATTTTTAATCAAAAATAACGCAAGTCGTAAGTGCGTTGCATAATTATCGCTTCATGTTAAGTGGCAGGCTTTCTTTAATCCTGGACACAATTAAAACCTATAATTTAATATAGGTTTAGTAGCCTATCAACTGTATTCAAGAATAACAGAGTTCACATAAGTTCAGATTTATAATCCTTCAAAAAGACTGCAAAAAAACTCTTCTGGAATGAAAATGAATCGCTGCGCAAACATCGTGGAAATAACACTGGAAATAAAGGTAGGACTGGATTTATATATACTACAACCCTTAAGCCAAAACATTGATTGAACATACCTTCAAAAATTGTCATACAAATAAGAAAACAATTTGAGGTGAGGCCCTACCCCTATGGCTTATCGTTCTTATATGTAAATACAACATTGTTTTGAGGTGCACTGTTCGAAACGCCAAAATCTCGACATGAAATTATCACAAGAACATTTTCGACACAACAAAATTCCGATCAAATCAGAATTTCAATTTGTCGGGTTTTAAAAGAGAATTTATTTTTGTTGTGGTAGAAAATTAAAAAAACAAATCTATTTTAGTTTGCATTTTTATTTAAACAAAAATTATATTTACACGATTTAAATAAAATTCACTGAATAATGAATTTTATTTGATTAATGACTAAATATTTAATGTACAGTACTAATGACATTTCACATTTTACACAATTCAAAAAAATAATAAATTATTCAGTTATTTATTTACATTATTTTATTTCATATATAAGTTGTACTTATATATTCTGATGTATAAGTACAATTTAGGCTTCATCTACGAGGATACAAATTAAGGCCTCACGCTTTTTAGTACAGAAGGGCTTCCTACATAGCTTAAACCCATAATTTAAATCTTGTGTTGGATATATATATATATACGAAAATTTTAATCTGTAACTGAAGAGAATTGAAAAGTATTAAGTGCATTTACGTACAAAATTAAATTTTCGTAATTTTCATTGTTGTCTGATATGTGGTTCTTCTATTGGAAGTTCTCTAAAGAAGAATTTGAATATTCGCCTACTTCCCGGTTTAGGCCTATATATTTTAAACGTTTAATTATTGAAAATTTAAAAAATAAATTAAAATTTATCTGGTATAAGAGATTTATTGCCCTATCACGTACGGAAAATTTCCTCTACGAAGATGTGTGTCATACTTCTTTTTTTCGAATAACAATTTAATAAAGCAGTGGTATTTTGTAAATTTTATTACTCTACATTGAAGTGATTACTATCTGCGCGCGCGACCAGATGATTCCTCTAGTTCTTCATAAAACTATACGCAGAAGCTGTATTTAGAAGACAGATTTTTAGAGTATTTGGGATTTTTGCTTCTTTTTCACATGTATTTTTCATTCACTCTCACGAAGGTACAATCAACCAACCAATTGATTTTTGCTTCTTCTCTTGCGGAAACTCTTGTCCTCTATGCTACAGTTATGCAAGCTTTTGAAATAGACAGAAACGTTTCAGAAAAGAACAGAAGAGATATCTGACTCCCTTTAATCAAAAAATACATGTATATGCATCTTTTTAGATCTATCTAAAAACAATTTTATGCGTAAATGTATTCCCGATAAGCTTATAACGATGATACCTGAATATGTCACTGGAAGCATAAAATAGAACAGTAATCAACGGAACAAGTGCTAACTTGCATGCATGCGGCGAGATTTTCATGGCATTTCAAAACAACCCGAATTTCTTAATATAATTTTACTTCAAACGAAATTTAATTTAGGAAAAAAGAGTATAATACTGTCAACACTCAATTTAGAAAAGTGGAACTTGAAGTGATTGATTTCCATTCCATTTTAATATATAAAGTAAAATTTATTGACGTAAGGAAGATTGTTGGAAAAAGTGAATCAGATGGAAATATAACTTTTAATATGGGTGATAAAAAATATATTAAACAATGGAAACATTTCCTTGATACTGTATGGAATGTTATAGAATAGTAAAATATCGCTATGGGAAACTTTGACCTATTGACCAGGAAGTTTCGCCAGCATCTCACAGATAACGAGAAAGGCTTAAGTTTAAAATTTTAGCTTTCTAGACCTAGTAGTTTTTCTCTAGGAGAGTCTGCAGTGCCGGATGAAGAAGAAAATACAACCCTTTTTGGAAATTTTTTCACTGTCGATTGTTTATATTTTCGGTAGCCCATTTATAGAAAACACTGAAATTTTACACACTACCTAAGAAAACAATTATCTTTCGAACGAGACATTCGGAATAGAGCCCACCAGTGGCCGAGCAAGCGAAGCATAGCCTGTAGAACACTGACCGAAGGTTGGCTAGTACACAGGGCAGGATTGAGAATGAAATAAGCAAAGAAAAAGCAAGGAGAAACAGAGAAAACTACATAAGCTATAAAATGAATAAATACAACGTAAAGAAGGAAAGAGATAAAAAAAAAAAAAAACCACCAGTGGCCGAGCGGTCTTCGTACCCTGAACACTGGGCGTTAGGTCGTGGATTCGCGCCTTGCTCGGACGGGCTGGCCATGTGGAGTTTTCCGGGCCTTTTCCACGTCTGTAACGCCTAAATAGGTACCAGTTTCCCTTAAAAAGACCTACCGGAAGGCATCCCCTAGGCAGATCGCCCAAGTGTTGGGTTGCCATAACTAAAACCTTTCTACCCTGCAAGCACCAAGAGAGCCTTTATTTATCAAGGCCAGGCCTACAATGGGTTGGTCGGGTTGCGAGACGGCCTTAACCACCTTAGTCCATCCGGCAGGCTACTTTACTAACGTTAATTAAAATAAATATTTTTATAATCCAAACACAAATAGTTAATAAAAATTACAATTTAGGGTATAAATATCTGATACAAAGAAATTTTCTATACTTTAACATTAAGTCTTTCTTGGTGATTATATAACTTGTTAAAATCTATTATCATAAGTCTGACAAAATAATTTATGTCAATGTTCACCAAACATCCCAAAAAAATGGAAAATAAATTTTAACTACAAAATACACTCTTATGGCTTTCAAGATAACCTTAACAAGCAATCTTATACACTTCATAAAGATTTTTCCTTATTTAAATTTAATTTAACTAATAAAATTCTTCTGACTACAATATATACAGAATTAAATTTTTGTTTCTCTTCTCTTATACTGTACATGTATAATATAAATAAATATATAATTTATGATATTTACTTTTATATTTTAAGTGTAGATCATATTAATAAGTTATAAACTTACTAAAATGTCTACACTTTTAATACTTTTTATACTTTCTATTAATTTAGCATTAAACCCCCATTAATTTATATTTCCATTATTCTCTTTCTTCAATTTTCTGATAGAATAAAAATTTAAATACATTGTATTGTTTTTGTCAATTTAAATACATATTTAAAAGTTTAAAAGTATAAAAATATATTGAATTTTAAAAGTTTAAAACTATATGTAATAAGTGCTGCCATCTATTAGCATTACATTACAACTAAAACTGGTTAATATCATTTGTATTTATTATTTCCGCTAAATAATTCATAAATCATGTGGATTTGTGTTTCAATAATTGATTAAGTTGTAAATTTTATATTCCAAAAACTTATTAACTTTAATTTAGTAACAATATTAAGACTCTCATAGATAATTTAATAAATATTAACAGCTTAATATTCCTTAAAAATATATTGATAACATATATTACAAATTTACAATTGATTATATTTAATACTAATTAATTCAAGAAAAAGAAATTACTTCAAACTTCCATGTTAGTATCAGGTACTGTAATTGGAGGAAAGAGTTGAGCACCACCTAAGAAATAAAATTGAATTTACTCTAATTGTACCTAACAAGGAAAATGAAAATTTCCTGTAAATACATACAGTATACCGATTATTGAAGTTGCTTAAATATGAATTTAAAACCGGTTAGTTCGGTTTTAAAATTGTTCTATAGAATCCATTTTAACGACACATTATTATTGAACTGATAAAAATATAAATTCATAAAGACATTCAATTTTTATCAGAGATAATTATAAATGTATTGATATTATCAGAAGAATTATTTAAAAAATTAAAAGCATAGCTAAATAAATACTAAATTAAATTTTTAAAAATCTTTTAAGAATTTCTACGAGAAAGGTTTACGTATCGAAAGTATCATTATTCTATGAATTAATTATATAGTCTATCGCATATACAATTTTATTTTTCTAATGTAAGTTTTACAAAAAGATTTTCGTTTTATTTTAAATGTAAGTAATTTTAAATTAAATATGAATTTATCAATTTTCTATAAGCAATTAAACTTGTAAAAATTTCCATTCAAAAAAAAAAATTTAAAGTACTTATCTATTAAATTATCGTTTCGACTTCTTCGAATTTAGTCATATGTTTTCCTACTTGCATTTTTCTGTTAAGTCAATGATTCTTTATCTATATTTACAATTTATATAGGCTATATATTTATAAATTTACTTTTTATCTTTAAATTTTTTATATACTGTATTTTAAAATAAAAGTTATTAATAATATAGTAAAGAANATGTCGTATTACCAAAATTGTGCCGGATTATCGAAAGTGATTACATATTTGGCATTGTTTTGCTAGCAGTAGCCTACAATATTCCCTATTCCAACTGTTCGAACAGAACTGCTCACGGAAAACACACGAAATGTGTGTCATCGTGTAAGAATTGGGTGGGAAGATTCACGTCGCGACATGCTTCTGTGCAAGCAGACACGTAACGGGGACGGGTAGCTTGACGGGAGGTGAGTAGGACTACTGAGCTTGTCGGATTACAAAACGTCGGACTATCAAGGGACAGCTGTATAACAAAATTATATAATGTTGATGTTATTTATATAAATGATATACATCGAAATGAATTGTTTTGGGGATGTTTAGTATTTTAGAATTTTAATAAAAAATACTATAGTTATCAAGTTATTCTTGCGAATATTATGTATTAAAAATAAATGAAATCATACATGTTGCATGCTTGATAAAGTTTTTCAATATTCAGTACCATTTTGGGATCTTTCTCCTATTTCCGATTCTTTTCATGTCAAGTCCTAAGAGGGTCTTTTTAGTCATACCCGTCAATGCGGATTAAAAAAATATTAATTAGAATGAATGTATTTATTTATTTCCTCTTTATATTGGAGCATTAAACTATAATCGGTTGTATAGAGTTACCATTGTTAGGCGAGTTACACCTGTAGGCAATTATAACTGGTTAAACTCATAGAACCGGCTACTTGAATAAAGAACAAAAGATTATACAAATTGTTCAATGGAAAATCGCTTCTAGAAAAAGAAGAGTAAAACGAAAGTCACTGTGACTACTGGTTCCCTAATACTACGTTTACATAACGAAAGTTAATCGGGATAAAATTTACCATGATTAAGTTAATCAGGAATACATAGAACATAGGTCAAGACTGTGTTCATACAGAATGCAACTTAATTTAGATTAACACGTCGCCATTCTTTTAGTTGTTACTTAACTAATCCACTAATACGGAATGCTATGACTCGTGTCACTAATCCACTTGAAGGTTAACTCAGTTGAAGAGTGTTGAATAACCTAGTTGTTAACATATTGATCGGGATTAACTCCGTTCTGTTCAAGCGAAAAAAGTTAATCGGGTTCGTAAGCATGATCGAGGTTAACTCTCCTTGTGGAAATGTGGTATAAAAGATTTTTATCAGATATCACCAACGTAATAAAAAAAAAAAACGTTTCTTAAAAATTAGTTACGACATACGACTTTAATAGGTTACACATACAGACTTCATGTTTGTAAATAAATTCAATTATATTACAACAATTTTCCCAAATGTAAAATTTTTGTCCTGGTAGATTTTTCTAGATATAGATATGTCTGGCATCGCTCGGGAGAAAAGTAATAAGGACAAATATTAAACTTAAAATTTTTATTTTAAGTTTGGTATATTTAGGCCTAGTCAAATCAATAGCGTTATTTCTGCAAAGCTTCCAAATCTTGAGGATCCTATACCCTTTGAAATCATCACTAAGAATGTGGACTGTGTGGCACCTTTATTAATTATTACGCATTTCTTACTTATTTAACTGCATTAAACTTAAATTATCATGAGTTTCACGGCAACCCCTATATTTTTCGCAGAGTTATAAAGATTTTTAGTTCTATAAATCTGAAAAATTTGGTCTAGATTGGTCATTTGTAAAGATATATATATATTTGCAATTCTTACTATATTATCTTTTTTATCAAAACTTTTCTTAGATGTGTTCACTTCTATGTAATATCTTTACACAGAAGAGAACACATTTCTTACTCGTTGGATGTAAATGTAACAACTTTAAAGTTGCATCAATACAATTTAGGCATTTTAAAACCAGAAAATCTATTTCAGCATTGGATAGTTAAACAAACTTTTTAAAATCACTTTAACTTTATAAAATTTGATTTCAAAAAGTCAATACTTTTAAATATAGTTGTTTAATTTAAAACATTTTTAAAAATTATAAAAAAATAGCTTGTTATATAATCAAATTCATCTCTAATTAAAATCAAACTATTAAATTATTTTAACCTTATATAGTAAGAAAATTTTAAAAATACAATAGTTTATTGAGTGGACTCTCGATTAGCTAATCGGGAATGAATGAGAAAAATGTTATTTGCAAATAAAGATTTCATTTAATTCGGTAGTATTTAAATCTTGGTTTCCAGTAAACAACACACACATTCTCAAAGAAACATAAAGAGAACAACACAATTTCACGTAATTAGGCCTACTCGTAACTACTTGTTAATAAACTGCAAAGTGAATACGCCACAAAGCCATTTGTGATGACTTAATGACTCATCATAGGCATTTTTGACATCCCGGAAATTGCGTTGTGTCTGAATGGAATCCTTAATAATACAAATTTAAATGGAAATAAATGTAAAAAAGAGATTTTCAACACGTCAGCTGATAACTTTTAAAACACATAACTTTATGCCATAAGTCTCAGAGTTAAAATAACTTTGTTTCAAGAAAGTAAATTTATTTTAATTAGAATGAATTTAAAAAATTGTTTTAAAAATTGGATAATAAATAACCGAACTAAATTTAGGGCTGGATAACTGAGGCGGTAAAGACGCTTGTTTGTTTGTTTGGTTATGGCAACGCAACACTTGGGCGATCTGCCTAGGGGGATGCCTTCCGGTAGGTCTTTTTAAGGGAAACTGGCTCCTATTAAGGCGTTACAGACGTGGAGAAAACCCGAAAAACTTCACATGGCCAGCCTGTCTGAGCTAGGCGCGAACCACGACCGAACTCCCAGTGTTCAAGGTACGAAGACCGCTTGGCCACTGGTAGGCCCGGTAAAGACGCAAGCGTGCTGATGTGGGGTCCGGATTCAAGTCCGGGTCAGAAACTTGAGATGTGGTCTGTCCCGAATATGTTAGATCCTGTCCCTCCTTACACGACCACCATTGTGGGCCGGTCAAACCCGTAATAGGCTTGGAAAAAGGGTATTACTGCCAACAGGAAGAAAAAAAGAACTAGAATTTAAAAAAAAAAACGAAATTAATATAAATTACAGCTGTCCCTTGATAATCCGACAGGTATGGGACCAAAGGGATGTCGGATTACCAAAATTGTGCCGGATTATCGAAAGTGATTACATATTTGGCATTGTTTTGCTAGCAGTAGCCTACAATATTCCCTATTCCAACTGTTCGAACAGAACTGCTCACGGAAAACACACGAAATGTGTGTCATCGTGTAAGAATTGGGTGGGAAGATTCACGTCGCGACATGCTTCTGTGCAAGCAGACACGTAACGGGGACGGGTAGCTTGACGGGAGGTGAGTAGGACTACTGAGCTTGTCGGATTACAAAACGTCGGACTATCAAGGGACAGCTGTATAACAAAATTATATAATGTTGATGTTATTTATATAAATGATATACATCGAAATGAATTGTTTTGGGGATGTTTAGTATTTTAGAATTTTAATAAAAAATACTATAGTTATCAAGTTATTCTTGCGAATATTATGTATTAAAAATAAATGAAATCATACATGTTGCATGCTTGATAAAGTTTTTCAATATTCAGTACCATTTTGGGATCTTTCTCCTATTTCCGATTCTTTTCATGTCAAGTCCTAAGAGGGTCTTTTTAGTCATACCCGTCAATGCGGATTTGGTCCACAATGAAAATGACCGGATGATGAAAGATGGAGTTCAACGTACTCCGATAGATGCTCACAAAAATTCTCGATGCTTTTGATCCCGATTTGAAGCTGGGTTTCTCAGAACGGCAAACTGACGCCTTTGTCGGTTCGGCTATTCGGCCTACAGTTTTGGACAATATATCATTGATTTGCCATCTATAATACACAGAGAATACATTTTATATTTTTATTTTCAACTAAGAACTAAAAGTCTGAGTCAGAAGTTAACCAATTACTAATTATTTCGCTTTAAATATATAAACGCTTATTGGATAATTTCTGCCTTTAATTTTTAATTCTTAATTGTGAATGTGGGCATAAGTTGCTAGCAGCTAAGTAAACAAGCTAATTAGCTAAATGACAAACCCGCCTTCATACGTCATTGCCTTCTTTACTTATCCACGTTTCCAGAGAAGGTTTATGTATTTCCCCGTACTGTAGCGCTACTATCGCGCCGCCATTAAAAATTAAATTCTATTGGCTTTAATTTTTTAGACAAAAATCAAAGTGTAACCTATCAATTCAAATTTAGCATAATTCTTGAAAGAATTTAGCTTAAATTTTAATTTAGAAACCTTCTAGGGATATTTAATCTATAATTTGTCTATTATAAATAACAAAAAAAGAAAAACCCGTGAGAAATTAATGTATTTCAATGTACTGTACAGTAAAGAAAAAGTTTGACAAGCGTGGATTTAACGCCAACTTCGTCCATAGACGTAACATCGTGAACTTTGATCTCTGGTCACGGATCGAATTTTAAAATGCCTTTTGCGTCAGGACCGAGAGACTTGACGGCCGGATAGCCGAGCGGTCAAAGTGACAGCCTGCCGCTCCGGGGATCCGAGACGGGTCGAAAAATATCCAAGAATTGTGGGCCTGGCCGAACTCATAATTGGTTTGCTAAAAGAGACGCTCTTAGTGCCCACAGGACAAAAAGAGTTTTAAAAAAACCGAGATGGATTCTATTTGTATGCAAAAATGATTTAAATCCATTAAGCGGTTCAGTGGAGTTAACCATCGCACAAACGTTAAACGCGTTGCTAAGAGAGCTCTGCTCAATTATTTAACTCGCAAGACTCGAGTAACGATATAGGTTATCCATATTATTAATTTATAAATTTATTAAGACGCCAAGAAGATGGCTACTTCCTGGCTATTTTTACGGATCAGTTTGTTGATGGAAAATGTCTGGCAACACTGTTCCAAAAATGATGTGCATGTTTGTGTACAAGTAGATATGTGGATATGTCTGTCAATTTGTTTTCTATATACAATCCCGGACCGACTACCATAGAACAATACGTAGAAGAAGTGAAAGATTTTAGTTCTCAGTATGGAAGCGAAGGTAGCATCTCTTACACGGCGTTAAATGTTGTTGGTGAACCGAATATTTTTCCGAAATTCGGTGATTACACCCAAGCATTTCTTTTGGTGGGTCGAAAAACTGAAAATACTTTCATATTTAAATATTATATTTTTCAAATAATTTATGCTTTTACTGTTTGTTTTTAGAGAACTTATGGAAGTTGGTGGTTAAATTCGGCATCTTTACAGAAACCGTTTTCTTATTGTATTCCAAAAGATGAAGTCATAAGTCAGGATTTTCTTGGTATAACTTACTTTTATCAATCATCACGTGATAAAGACTAAATTTATCTCTGTAGATACTGTTGTAATTCGGTCAACATTGATTGCAAATTTTTAAATATTTATATGAGAGTATTCTTTACTTCATAATAAATAATAAACCAGTTCAAATGTATTAATTTTCAATTTTTTAAATCTTTATTAAAAATATCTATATAGTTTTACTGCATAAATTGATTGACGTAAACTACGGGATTACTCCATTGCGTGTTGGTGGTCCCTATGTATGTAAAAGAAAAACAATTTTTCCATAGATTTCTACTGGTTAAGTTCAATAAGCACAAAAATGCACCTGCTTAAAGCTTTATCTCGGCCATTTGCTTGAATGTCATATAGTATATACAGTAAATCCTCTGTAAACTGGAATTGCATGGTACAAATATTTTTTCTGGTTTGGAGGGTTTCTGTTTTGAATGGGTTCTTATATTATCGCAGAAAGTGCTCTATTCTGAAGAATTTTTTCCCTTTAGATGGTTCTCTTTTCATTTGGGTTCTGTTTTGGATGGGTTTAACTGTATATTTGTATGGTGAATAAACCACAAATTTTCAGAATGCATTTACAAAATTAAATATTGAAAATATCATATTTACAAGCTAATGTATTTTTTTGTTAATTTGGAACAAACATAAATTACATTATTTATTTGGATATAATTTATATTATTCCATAGACCATAGTACATTCTCTAGTTGTTTGACAAGTTAAAACTATAACAAAAATACCTTTCCTTGAGTTGTATCCAATCTGGTTAATTCTGTTTATCAGTTATCTTGATATGTGGCTTACAGAAACAGAATTAAAGAGATTGAATACAACTCAGCATAACACAATTATAATTAAAATCATCTACCGTATTTCCCCAGAAATAAGACATCCTCTGAAAATAAGACCTAGCAGAGGTTTTGCTGAATTGCTAAATATAAGGCCTCCCCCCAAAAGTAAGACCTAGCAAAGTTCTTTTTACTCGTAACGATCATCAATAGATGGTTGAAAGTAGCCGTTGGCGTTTTGAAAGTACATCCACTGATTGGCCAGTAGACAATCACGCCACACAGCATAATTTGCATAAGACTATGGCTTGGGAATCACAGATTTGCATAACGTTATGGCTGGGGATCGCTAATTGGTTGGCCGGGAATCACGCCACATCACATTTGCATAGTGCTACGGTTCAGTAAGCATAATTGGTCATCGAGCCCTATGTCGACGCTATGAAAAGGTTAAGTTGAAGCGAGAGTGGGAAGTCCACTCCAGCACAGAAACGTTGTAAGTTCACTTCAGTTTTATTTAAGTTCAGTTTGACACAACTGGATATACGTCACTCTCGTCTAAGTTTGAGTTGGAAATTTTTTGTTCAACAATAAATGTGAATTTTTCTTCATTGAAAAATAAGACATTCCCTGAAAATAAAACCTAGTGCATCTTTGAGAGCAAAAATTAATATAAGACACTGTCTTAATTTTCAGGGAAACGGTATAACCAGAATGCTATGTTCCCAGAATTTGTTGAATATTAATGCTATCTTTGACATTTCTAAAGACCATTAGATTGTATTTGAATGCAAGCTTAAAGTTCTCAACCTTGGCAATATTCTTATTTAATCCTGCTAGTGATGCATTCAATATTACTTTATTAAATACAATTGACCCCCCCTATAACACTGTTGATAATTCCATGTACACATTGTTGATTTATTAGACATCTGTTCAAGATCTTTCAGACATTGTACATGTTGCCAACGAAGAGAGAACTTTATTTTTATGGAAGAAATTTGTTTGGCATTTAATTATTTTGGACAGTTTTTGCAAAATCTATTGTTTCAATAATTCAAAACTCCATTAAATACATGTTTGTATTCAGGATAGAATGCATACATAGCTTTAGCCATTAATACAGAATAAAGATCAAATCTACAAAATAATGTTAAGAATTTTGATTGTAATTAGAATGTTTATTTTTTTTAATATACAGTAGAACACTGATTAACAGAGACACTGCATTGTCTAAGGCAAATCTTTCTGAATGCATTACTTTTCCTATACAGTTTTTCATAAAAGAAAGTTTGAAATGATTACATGATCTCTGTTTTATCTGAGTTGTCAGCCATCCAAGGTAGCATTGGTCCACATTACTTTGAATAATCAGTTCTATTGTATAACTGATAAATATCTGGTTTTTGAGTGATTTTTTTTCACAACAGAATTTATTCTTAGACTACAGAATGAATTTGAAATTAAATTACTGGTAATACCATGATATGCCTCCACAAGAAATTTAGTGTAAATAATTTCTCAAGCTCTGAAGAAATGTTTAATGGTTCTGAAATTCAGTATGATGATAATGGTTTAAATTGTTGAAGATAAAAAATAATTATAATTTTGTTGAATTCATTTAATTGCTGTTGTTTAATTTTTGACTAATTTTATCTTTTTATTTTCAGAAGTCAGATTTAAAGAGAAAGTATATCCATTAGAACTGAACATTTATGAAACTTATAATCCTGGTGCAGTTGTTAAAGTGCTTGCATATAGCTACGGAAGTGCAGAGTTTGTATTATTTATTTGTCTATATTACATTTTTTTATTTTTACTAATAATTAAACATTTTAATTATTAACAACAATTTAATTAACAATTAATTATTTTCACTGAACTTAAAAGTAGCTAAATACATTTTTAAGAATTACTAGAACTGATTATTTAGGGATTACTCCATTGCGTGTTGGTGGTCCCTATGTATGTNTTTTAAGAATTACTAGAACTGATTATTTAATCATGTGAGAAATATTTAATCTTACAATTAAAAGTTTGATGTTTGTAAGAATATACAGTATTTTGATTAAAAAAATATTTAATAATTTAAATAGATTACTGAATATTTTATAAGTATTCATTTTTTCTAAATAATACTTAAATACTAAATAAAATCTAAATATACTTAAATCAACTTTGGCATATAGAAATATTGAAAAATAGATCATGTTAACTCTGAAAAATTGCATATAATATGCTGTAAATAAACTGTTATTATTTAAGATTTTGTTACCATGTTGCATTAAGATACTTTAATAATAGTTTTTTTTAATGAAAACAAACAAAAATATGATTGAAAGTTTGAATTCTTAGAAAGGTTACAAGATAATAATATAAAATATATATAAATATACAGAGTGTCTCAGTTAAATGTTTCAGAACTTCTAAGAGGGGTAGAGTGCATCCCGACGACTCAGAATCATATAGCAATGCAGGGTTGGAAATGCTTTCCTGAAGCGACGATGTACACAGAAACATCATAAAGAAGAAGACCATAAATGAATATTCGTTTTAATAATAAATGTACAAAAACAAAAGGAACATGAGTCAAAGAAAGTGTTCGAAGTTTCTTCCACTGACTGCAATGCAGACCTCACATCTACATTCTGGAATAATCCAGGCTCATCTCGAATTTCTCTGGCAGCTACTGTGATTCTTGCAACCAGCTTCTCAGCATTGTCAATGGGGTGTCATAAACCAGTGTTTTCATATGCCCCAGAAATAAAAATCAAGATATGATAAGTCTGGTGACTGAGCAGGCCAATGCATGGTACCACCGTGTCAGATCCACTGTTGGTGAAATGTGATGCAGTAGACGTCTACAATTCCATCTGCTGCATCAAGGAAAAGGAGTGCAGTCTGTATTTTAAAGCAGCATATATTTTTTTGGAGGATTGTAGAGAGTAAATATTCAAAATTTGTCCAGATCACTCAAAAGGTTTGGGAGTTTGAGAATAGCAGGATGAAATAAGAGAGGAGGAGTTAGGGATCCAAGTTTTATAGTATTCCATGTTTCCCATAGAGTACTCCAATACCAAATAGATAAGGTAATAAGTTTTAAAAAGCCCACCAGGTGATGACAGTGATTAACTTTGAACAGAACAGGTAAATGATGATACAACAATGCAAAACAAATGCCACGGTAAAACACCTTTCTCATGCATTTTCCTTCTTTAATATGAAAATAATATATAGCCTATGTTTATCTGGAAGGAATAAACTTTACAATAGCAAAAGAATTTTAAAAATTGGTTTAGTTGATTCTGAGCTTACCTCCAGCAAACAAACAAAAAAACATTTTTATTTTATATATTAGTATATAGATTTACATACAAATAAATTTATTTATTGTATTTATATAATAAATTAATACATATATTCATTATAAATATATAAATATATAATTTGTATTTCTTTTAAAAAATATATTTAAATATATATGTAGAATTTGGGAGTCACTACAAAGGAGAGTAAGGGTCAAATATATCAATAAAATATAATTGCAATTTTTCAGTTCAAAAATTTGTTATAAGCAAATCAACAAGTAATTTTAAGTGTGTTTTATATATACAGATGAAACATAAGATAAAATTTCCTAAAATTTGTTGGACCTTCAATTTAATGGACAAACTATTTTTATTCTAAAAGAAAAACTTGGAGTTTTGTTTTTGTTAATCACAAATATAACATGCTAAAAGGTTGAGCTAATGAATCAATGAGTATAAAATGATTAATGTACATTTTAATTCATCCTGTACATTGTAAGTTCATTATTCATATATATTTTTAAAATACGTTAAATTTAATGGATTTTTGGCAATAATAGACATTCTTTTTTTCCAGTTAATCTGATAAATCTACTTTAAAAGAATGTAGAATAATTTAAAGCTTTATAAGAGGTGTAAAGAACAAGTATAAAGCTATGCAATGTGTTAAATAACTTGATGTGGATTTTAAGACTGTTTTTCATTGTTAATAGTTCTTTAAACCAATGAAATTAACAAACTTGTTAAAATAAATCATATATTCTCCATAAATACTTTTGATAACATTTATTGTAAATGTCAGATGAATTCTGAAGTTATTAAAAGTATTTGTGAAGAATATATGACTTCTTTTAACAAATTTGTTATTTTCCTTGGTTTGAAAAACTATTAACACTAAAGACAGTTTTAAAACCAACATCAAGTAATAATGGTGTATGTCGGGGGTGAGCAACCTTTTTAATCAACGGGCCAATTTAAATTTTAAAATTTTTTGGCAGGCCGCACATAAAGTAACACTTATTAATAATTTACAAAACTTTATTTATAATAAACATTACAATAAAAAAATATAAAATTTAAAAAAAGTAAAGATTTCATATACAAATTTTAATGCAAAATAAAAACAAACAAGAAAAGAACAGAAAAACGAATTTACTTGAAATTTTTAATGAGAAATTTGGCACTGTTTTTTCGATACAAGCTGATCAATATCAGCCGGAATTGATGAGGTAGCTACACGTACGCAGCTTTCTAATCGTGCATCACTCAGTCTTGATCGGTGGTCATTTTTGATTAATTTCATGGTTGAAAATAATTGTTCGCAAACATACGTACTTCCGAACAGAGACATCATTTGCTTTGCATTTTTCGTCAAAAGCGGAAATTTCTCAGGGCTCACATAAGATTTATAAAAATTTTCGATGTTTACTGAGAAAAATACATTTTTTAAATCGGTATTATTCTGCATGTCAATCACTTCCATTTGAAAGTCTTCGGGAACTGTATCCACATCGATATTAAATGGCGAGGAAAACATTTTCATGGAAACCGCTGTCTTCTCAGCTTTGAACATTTGGAATCGTAATTGAAATTCGTTGATTAAAATGTCTATATATTGTGCGTATTTTTGAGAAGTAGTAACGTTTTCTTTTTCTAAATGTGGAAAGTGAGACACATTATTCTGCAAAAGATGCTGTTTCCACAATTTTAATTTGCGCTCAAAGCCCTGAATTTTATCATACAAATTGTGAATAAACTGTCCTTTGCCTTGAAGTTCCACATTAAGATCATTGAGATGCTGAGTCATGTCGATAAGAAACCCAAAATCGCACATCCATTCTTTATTACCAAAATGAGGAAAGGCATATCCCTTCATATCCAAGAACAATTGTATTTCGCTTTTTAAGTTGTATACTCTTTTTAGCATTGCACCTCTACTAAGCCAACGTACTTCGGTATTAAAAACCACGTCGCCATATTCAGTTTCTAAATCTTTCAGGAATTCTTTAAATTCACGGTGATTTAACGCGCGCGACTTTATAAAATTGATTAGTTTAATTATTGGTACTGTGACATTTGGCAAACTCAATCTTTTCGCACACAAATTTTCCTGGTGAATTATGCAGTGGTTAACGAATATTTCCCTTCCTGTGACCTTCTTAATGTCTTGAAATAGCCTTCCCGATACTCCTACCTCCATGCTTGACATTGCTCGTGCTCCATCTGTCGATATACCAATAATCTTTTCTAATGAAATTGAAAAATTTTCCAACACAGACTTTAGTTCATCGTACAGGTCTTTGCCGGTTGTAGTCCCTTGCATTGGAATCAGTGAACACAATTCTTCGGTAATATTAAATTTGGTGTCAATACCACGTAAAAATATAGCCAGTTGTGCTGTATCGCTAATATCGCAACTCTCATCAAGTGCCAAAGAACAGTATTCGAATTTTGCAATGCGTTCACGAAGCGTTGTTGCTATGTTCTCGGACAAGTCTTCAATTCTCCTTGCAATGGTGAATCTTGATAAACTAATGTTTGAAATAATATTTATTTTATCAGGAAATGCTATTTCTGCAACAGCAGTCAGACATTCTTTTATCATCTCTCCATCCGCAAAGGGTTTCATTTTTTTTGCCAGTATTTGACTGACAACAAAACTAGCCTTTACTGCCGTATTTGATAAAATAGCTTGATTTTTAAAAATAGCCTGTTGTTTTCCCAAGTTTTTCTCCATTTGATTAAACTTATCTATCCGGAGTTGTCCTGTTAAGTTTTTATATTGTTGTTCATGTTTTGTATCGTAATGCCTTTTTATGTTATATTCTTTTAATGTCGACACAGTCTCTGAGCATATTAAGCATACAGCTTTATCTTCGACGAAAGTGAAAAAATAATCAAATTTCCACTTTTCTTGGAAATGCCTGTGCTCATCCGCAACCTTCCGTTTTTTTGTTTGCTTTTCCGACAAGCTATTATGGATTAAAAATTTGAAAGTTAAAAAAATTTGTAGGAAAACTTAATTTTGAATAAAAAAAACTAATATTACCTTTTTGACAATAATATTGCACTTACGCCTTTCAAGAAACACAAGAATTGCTAAAATTGCTAGTTAACAGCTTACCAGTCTGACTGATTGTGTGACAGAAGCAAACACAAACAAGCACAGACGCGGCGCGTTCGTATTGCATGTTTAAACAAGTGGCCAATAAGTGTGTATCTCGTCACAAAAAATCGCGCAGACGTGGCGCGTTTGTATTGCATGTTTGAACAAGTCACGGACAAGTGAGTAACTCGTTCGGAAAAGGAACAAGTTTAACAATTCTTGTAATTCTATTTGAATCATGAAAAAGATCAATACATTATATATAAAAATATTTTTAAAAATCTGTTTTAAAATTAGTCTAAAAGAATACTAAAGAGAACAATTAACTACTATAATATTGACATATTTTTAATTTCAAAGATTAATATCATCTGAGATAATTATTGTAGTTGAAAATTAAACTATTTAAACTATTATTTCTTTCCTATGATTGTGTAATGACAAAATTTATTGGCATTATTATATACTTTTTTATTGGGAATGTATATTAAAACTCGTTATGTTTTATTTTCCAGATGGAAGATTATTTGGAAAAGTTTGCCTCAAATAGTACATTCTCAATCTCGGATATTTAAAATTGAAACAAAAAATGTCAACTTTGCTACAGAGTAAGTATTAAAGTATTGAAGTTTTTTTAATTCAGTTCATATGCAAAATTAAAAATTTTAAGTTATACTTTTTAAAAATAAATATTACTTTATTTTTCAGGTATTAAAAATAAAGTAAAAAAATATAGCATAATCTTTTAAGTGAAATAGTGAATCAGTTGCTATGAAGTTAATTTTACTTGTATTACAGTATATAATTTTATTTCAGCATCTCAAAATTAATAGAAAAATAACTTAAGATTATTTATTTTTAAAAATCGTATATATCATAATATTTTTATTCATAAATTTCCATAGGAGAAAGTTTAGATTTTATAGATTTCATTAATAAGACTACTTACAGTTTCCTAATAACTTATTGTTGCTGGCTATGAATTTTTCCACTTTCTGAAGATGGTTTTTTGCAAAAGAATAGAAACTGTTTATATAAGACTAGTAGCTCGGGATGCCCCCTAGTGGGCGTTCTTTACAAATTTCCATGAGGCACGGTTCCTTTAACTTTTTTGTTCCTATCAATATGCTCTACAGCTCTGTTAAAGTCCGAATGGTAAGATTTACCCTCCGAATGAAGAGGTGGCAACCCCCCAAACCGTAGACCCCTGTACTAACAATAAAGTCAAAGGAACCATACCCCTACTCGCGACCCTTCGAGAGATATAAGCCCCTGAAATAATAAATTCCTATTACAAATATACTGAATTATTTATATTGTTATATTGACCAAATAATAATTTATTGGCCAAATGAATAATAAAAATTTATATTGTTAATTTAAATAAGAATTAAAATTGTTAATTTGAATGTTTGAAATATGACACACGATAGGGGTGCCTCTAGTGTCCGTTATCAAACGGTTACGGGACAGACACCCGTTGAATGGGTTATATATATATAGATGGTGCACCCATCAAATGGTTGAATATATTAAACATGAGGTTTAACAGAGAACTTTCACAGATCTCTAAAAATAGATAAAAATGAAAGTAGATAATAGGAAAATTGGACTTGAAAAAGGAACAAGTTTAGCAATTCTTGTAATTCTATTTGAATCATGAAAAAGATCAATAGAGTATATATTAAAATATTTTTTTAAAAATCAGTTTTAAAATTAGTCTAAAAGAATACTAAAGGGAACAAGTCCAACAATTCTTTGTAGGACTAGTTAAGAAGATTTTCTGACTTAGATCCTTAAAAAAAAATACACTTAAATGTCAAAAATCCAGATTAATTGGGGCTGATCCACCTGGATTTTCAAATAATACATATATTAATAAATTAGCATTTTAAATACTGTAATTCAAGTTTAGTTGTTCTAAGTGCAAGCAAGTATTTTGCAAGAAATGTAGGAATATTTAAAAAATTCCAAATATAACTTACAGAATCACTGTATTTAAACAAAAAATACACTAATCATAATTTTAAAATTAAAAAAATTATAAATTCTGAATAAATATTAGTAAATCAACAATTTATATCTGAAAGAACACAAGTTAAAAGAACATCAACTATGAAGTTACTATTGAAATACTTAATATTCATTTTTCAACAGCCAATTCTGGATTTTCAATGATTCACTATATTTGATTTATTAAAACGAAAAACATCAAAGGAAAATATCAGTAAAATCAAGTTACTAGAAAAAATAATTTATTATTTGAACCTTGGTGATAATGGTAACAAATTGCAATAAAATCATGCTTTATAGAGTAGAATAATCATAAAAGTCAAATATAAGTTATCAAAGTATTGATTTAATTTTAATCTTTAAAAAAAATTATTTTGTTGTTAAAAATATAAAAATATTTAAAATATAATGAAACAAATAAATTCTAATTTAAATATATGTTTATATTAAATTTTTATGATTTGCATTAATCTCGTAATTTAGTACTTATGAAACCCTGGGGTAATTGTTTTGCAACTCGAGTTGCAAAACAATTACTGGCACTATAGTTGGTGTTCGAGTTGCAATCTTATAATTGTTAAAAAATGACAAATAGTCATAATAAATTGTCTAGGGAATATATAATAATTAAAATCATTTAAACCATTTTTAATTAGCTTTAATAATTATTAAATTTGATTACTAAATATTTTTCAAACCAGGAGATATTAATATATTTAAATTATGAACTGAGATTTTATGATCTATGATACATAATTTATTTTTTATCACATTTATAAATTTTAAAACATAATAATTGTTTGTTTATTTATTTATTTATTTCAGTTTATATCGATTGGAATTTTATCATGCGCATCTAAAATATTATTATGAATTGGATGCCATATCACTTACTGGAAAATCTCTTCTATTTTCATTTCAATATATCCTTCAAAGTGAATCTAATTTAAATGCAAATGAAGAAATTGGTCTTGCAGAAACATTTGAAAAAGTTAGTTTAAAAGCTATTAAAGAATATAAAGCATTAGCAAATGGATATTTTGATCTTTTACCTGTAAGTTTCTGTTTTATTTTTGTCAATAGATGTATAGTTTTGTATTGTAAATTTAATAACATAAACACAGTTAAATTGAATGAACAATAACTACAAAAAACATTATTTATGATTGTTTTTGTAATATAATAGCATAAATGAAGGATAAAGAAAATATATGTATAAATCGTTTTCAATGGTGATTATCTTATCTCACTTATTATGTCTAATGTATTGGAGATTTATAATTATCTATTAATAACTGAAATATCTTGTAAAATTGTTATATCAAAGTAATGAAATAGAGTAATAACCTATTATCAGTTTTATCTTAAAACATGTTAAATGAATTTAATATATGTGATATAAACAGAAATTAACTTATTCAAATTTTTTATATTATTGCATATTATTGAGAGTCAGCAAAGTTTATTCTACTTATATTGATAAAATTATCATTAATATAAATAAAATGATAAAAGTTATTATTATTAATTTTAAAATAGTTTTTCTTTATTTTATCTGTAAGAATAAAAATTAAATTTAATAATACATATTTTTACTTAGTTGTCTTTTATATTTTCAAAAAGTAATTACAGGAAATTCTCAAAATTTGAGACAAAATATTCGTGACTTCAAATGATTGAATTTCAAATTATCCGAAATTTATATATTTTTGTATAATATGCCAAATACCATGTAACTGATGTAATTTATTAAGCAAACAGATACTTATATAGAACACTATTTTTGTTAATTAATAATAATATAAATGTAAAGGTAAACAGCATGTACTCGGTGAGAACCTCGCAGGTTGCCAGATACGTTTTATAAAAAGTAAAGCAGAATTCTTTGAAATGTAGCCCAAATTATTTTTAAAGTGGTCCAAAAATACTAAGATGCCCAAACATAATAGCCTAAAGCTATTCAAATATCTCAATCTGCTACTAGTAGCCCAATATTGCCATCCAAAAACCATTCATATTTTATGAGATAAGAAAAAAAAGGGTATTCCATGGGTAATGTGACAACCAAAAATGTGTTATTGTAAAAGCAAAGCCATATTAACCAGATTAGAGTTGTTCTCAGTCTGTTCTCTTATAGCATGGAGGCACTTTGATCTAAATGAACCAGTTAGCATATACATATCACAGTTTGGATAGAATTTTCATTTTGAATTTTGAACTAACCAAATTCCTTAACGTGTAAATCTCTGTATCCCTGGCCAGGACAAAAGTATGGTTACAAACTGATGGGATTTAAAATTACTAAAGTTTGAATTAACAAAGATTTCCTGTAATATAATTTGATCAATTTATACATTATAATTTATTTATACACTAATTATTATCATTTTTATTTCCAGAGTGAGGTCTTTAATGTAATTTTAAGTTACTTAGATTTAATGTCTTTATGTATAGCTGCAAGAGTTTCAAGGTATGGTTAGTTTAATTATATTAATATGAATTATCAATAGTAATAATTTTTTAACTATTATGAAAAGCAAAAACTCTATGCAATAAATTATTTTTTTATAATAATTTATCAGAATACATGTTGTAAAATAGAAGTTTTATATTTATAAAATATATTTCTGTTGAAGTTTATCAGAAGGAAGTTATATCTTTTCTCACATCATTAAAATGAATTAAACTATAAACAAACTTAAAATAAAATACAATAAAAACTATAAAATATAACTAATACAATATTTTATAAATATTTTGAAAATTTAATAAGCTATTTTAATAATATTACAGATTATTTTATAAACATTGCTATGATCCAACTCTATATACTGGCTTAGAGTTAAAATTATATTGGAACAAGGTAGTTAACTTTTGTTAAATTTTTTAATATAATTGCTTGAAACTTAATTATCTTAATTATAACTTTATGATACTTGGACTATTTTTTAATCATAAAAGTGTATATTATAAATGTTTAGATTTTTAGTTATTTTAAAATTATATAGGTGGATGTTTGTTATAAAGTAGGTATAAGCCAAAAAAAAGAATGAAAATAAAATAAAATAATGCAATAAACATTTTTATGTTAAATTTTTTAAAGCTAAATTATTCAAAATTACAAAATAATTACTATATTATTAAAAACAATTTACAATGTTAGTTAATATTGCAATGAAATTGATGATTTTGTTATGTAAAATTAATAGTCAGATCAATAATAATAATAATAATAAACTATTAAATTTACTATAATAAATTTATTAAACCATAATGCTGTAGAGACTGTGATCTAATTAACACAATAATATTAATAAATATGTAACATTCTGTAATCATGAAAACAGTAGAATAACATGAAATAAAAATAAAATTATTGAAAAGTTTATGAATAACATGCTATACTAGAAATTCTCCCGTGAAGCATGATAGAATACTTTTTATGAGAAAGTAGAGATTGAAGAATTGAGAAGAGTAGATATTTCAAGAAATTCAAAAATAGTTGCTAATATTTCTATAAATTAAGTAGTTTATATTTGAGCTTGATGTTGTGATGCTATTTCAGCAGCTCTTGACAAAACCATTCTTATTTGATGTTGCTCAAGTCAGACTTCATAACCTTTAGGGATCTCAGTTCTTATTCTTTTAGATCTAGAATTTTCCTAAACAATTTTACTCTTACACTTTTGTCTAGGCTTTTTTTTTTATATAAAATAGCAAGTCTTTTTAATTCCATGTTAATAAAATAAAAATGAATTGTACATAGGTTAGTAAGATGAGCAATGACACTTTCTAAATAATGGGTGATTAAATTGTTACTTCCAATTGTATAGAAGAATGTCACGTGGTCACTGTGGAAAGATTTTTACAACTATCTCTTTTTAAAGTTTGAATTTTAAATTTAATGAAGTAAGTTTAAAATAGGTCATTTGCCAAAATATTTAAAAATGCAGCTTAAGGGAAATTCCTTCATCAAACTTGAACTAAATGAGGTCACTGATGTCACTACAACATAAGTGCGATCACCGATTCCAAATCAATGAAATGTTTATTCTTTAGCTAATATTTTTGAAAATAAGTAGTCTATACTTTCCGTCAGAACTTAAAACATATATAACCAAACTTTCATCTGGATTGGACAAAAATTGCAGGAGTTAAAAGGAATTCACACACACATTTATATTATATTAGTAATAGAACCTTAAACAGTAAAACCAGATTGAAGATGCTAATTTTACTGTAAAATAAATATATTATTATAACAATTGCTAATTGCATGTATAATTCATGAATTTCATCTGATTCACTTACTTTTGAAATATAGTGAAACATCTTTAAACAAATATAACTGGATAGGATAATCAAAAATTTAAATGCTCTAAACATTCCCATATAATTGAATTAAATATCAATTTTAATATTAATAATTAGGTAACATCAGATATGCTTTATGGACTTAAAAACAGATGTTTATCACTTCAGTATTTAAATCTTTCTTGGTGTGGCAATAAAGGAAAATTGAATCCTGCTAGTTTTATTCAGTAAGTATTGATTTTAAATATTGCAAAAGAATTTGTTTATCACTTAAATTGCTTCATGATATATAATTATCAACTATGGTTCATAAGATAAATTATTCGTATCACGAAAAAATTGTTCATTTTCTTAATTAATTTACATATATAATTATTAAATAATCTAATATTATTTCTAGAAGTTAATAAATTTAAGTATATTTACAAAATTATTTTCTTATCAGATTTTTAGAAAATTGTGGGCAATTTCTAAAATTTCTTTATTTATCAAACTGTTCATTTGTTAATAATGACTGCATGAAAGCAATAGCTGATTTTTGTCCTTATTTGCATGGTAAGTTTGATACTATATTTTATTTCTGATTACTTTATAATATACTAATACTTCTTAAAATAGAATTTCAGATTTGTAGCTGCAGACAAAGAAGTTTAGATCAACTTGGATTTATGCAGATATCAAGATTGGTCGAACTTCGACATTTAGATTTGTACAGAACTCTCATTGATAAACATTCTATTATTGGAATANGCCAGTGCTGTGGTGCTGCAATCTTTGGCTATGTCTTGGGCTACTCAAATATATTACGTTTTTGATACTAAATTAACTTCTGAAGTATAGTTTTTTTGTTTTTATATTTTTCAATATATTTATTTTGTTTGTACAAAATAAAAAAATAATTTTTAACAATACAATAGTCTTTGTTAGGCTAACATCAGCGAAAATTCAATATTGAAGCGACATGCAACAGAGAAAAATTTCAACATGTGATAGGTTAATATATTTTTTCGTACATAATCGGTTATTTGAAATATTGATTTTCTGAACAACCCCAGTCTTGAATTGATTCGGATGAACGACGCTCTACTGTATTTACATTATATACGTCAGAATATGGATATCGTGAAGGGTGGTGTTGAGGTAAGACAAAGAAAGAGAAGACTAAAAAAGAATGTACGTTAGAGCACAACACGCGTTCAAGACCAACTAAAGTCAGAACCCAAGTACCACTTCCCTTGGCAGAGTTTACATAACTCAACTCACCCCTCACATAGCAGAGGAAAGTGCACGACGATTACAAGGACAAAAGTCACATTCACCAACTTCCTAACAATATATTTAGATATATACATTGATTTTTTTACATTTAAAAATATTTAAATACATTTTAGATTATTAAATCATAAAGAAGAGTTTTATTTATCACATACTCTATTATACACTTCTTCTAAAGATAACAGAAGAATCAAACTTTGTTTCTTGTTTTCTGCAGAAATTTTAATATTTTATTTTTAATGTTTTTCCTAAATGCTTTTTATTATATTTAACATTTAGAATATTATTGTTAATTTGATTTCTCAAGAGAATCTTTTTCTAAGCATTTTTGAATATATATTTTCCTGTTTTTCTAATCTTAAAATCATGTTACAGTATTTTTAGAAGTGATGCAATGTTTTCAATTCTAAATATTATTTGAATTTTTCATTAGGTTAATTGGATTTTGAATCAAGTTTTATGTGAGTTTGATGTATTATAAGAATGGGAATATGCATTTAACAAAGTAGTTATTTGATATTAAATAGGCAGAAACAAAAAACATCAAGAAATAGATAATGGATTCTTCAAATGCAATTCTATGTTGTTTAGCCAGAGAAAAGAACATTTTAATGCATTACATATCTCTTACATTAGTTTGTAAAATAGACATGATATTAAGGTACATCTAAGATGTACCTTAATATCATGTCTATTTTACAGGATAAGAGTATGAACATGGCATAGGTGCATTGTTTATCCGTGAATCTGTTTGAGTGGTCTGCAACTTGAATAACTGAGAATCACTGATCTAGTTTGTTATCTTGGAAAATAGTTATAAATTAATTTACTTTAGGATTGAAATACGTGTAAAAAATTATAAGATGATTACCATTTATTAATAATATGATAACATAATATAAACTGATAGCTTTATCAATTAGTAATGAATGATACAGAGTAATAGGATATACTGTTTCTTAATTATTAATCAATGCATTAGAATAAATGCATTAAATGGTTTTCTGTTTATTTTGTGGAATTTTTTAGCTTTTAAAAAACTATACATATTAAATCATTATAGACATTATTTCCCATATGGTCTACAATGAACTGTTTTATTATTTCAGTTTTATTAGGTTTTGTAATTGAATCTTTCTAGAATCATTTATAATCGTTCAGAATTATTCTATTAANGTATTAAAATTGGTTTTAATGCTTACAGATGTAGCAGATGTCTCTCAGATACTGGTATTCAGACAGTTAAATTTTTATATTCTTCATAATTTGCATTTCATCAATTTTTATCATAACTTACATCAGTCGAAGAATAACATTGATAAATATTATAATATATTTTTTCTGATAGAATAATGCTTTGTAATGATAAAGCAGCTGTTATTAATTAATTATAAATAACTTTTAAGGTTATTGTAGAAAAATCTCTAATGTATTAAAGGAAAATAAGAAATTACTATCACTAGTTAAGAATTAAGTTTGTATTTTACTATACTAAAACATTTTTCTCATAAGATTCTTATGATTATAATTATTAAAGTCATATTATTTTTGCTTACTAAATTCTAATTTTACTAAAATTTATTTAAATTAATTGAAATTTTAAATTTAGGAATTTGAAAAGTCTTGATTTATGGAGAGCAAAAACATTAAGTTCTGTTGGAATATATTTATTAGCTAATCATTGTCTTCTGCTAAATGAGATTGATATTGGCTGGTGGTGAGTATTTTGCTAAATATAATATTCTAAAATAATAAAGAAAATTTATCCCATATTTAAAAAAAAATTATAATTTAGAATAGAATTTGAATATGAATAAATTTTCTTATATAACAACATTTCAGAAACACCTGAAACTGTTTATTTCATTCTCTTATTTTGCATTTCTAAGAAAGTATATCCTATTAAAGCATTACAGTCTCCATAGTCATTTAATAAATTCAATTTTCTTGTTATTCAGTATGTGTAATATGTTTAGATCTTATGGTTTATACTTATAATTTTATTTCCAATTTCTAAACAGATAATTATAATTCTATAATTGTTTTTTAATAATTATTTTAAAGTTATAAAGTGATTTTATTTCAGTAAAATGCATTATATTTTAAGTTTGTTTCATTCCGCATGTATTGATTTGTTCTTTCATTAAATCTTACTGGTATCCATTTCCTAATGACATAAAGACCATTAATAGTACTATTTCTGTCTTTTCAAAAATACCTCAGTTTTATTATATATTGAAAAAAGCTAACTTAAAAATGATTTTATTTAATGTTATGATGATTTTCTTTTCTTAACTGTAAATTATATATTATATAATGTAGAAAAGCATGTAACTATTATATTAAATAAAGAAATTTTTAAACTATATAACACTATATATATATAGTGTTATATAGTTTAATAGTTATATAGTGATTCTGCATTTAGAACATTAGTTAGAATGCTAAATAATAGTAAGCTCTCTTTCTCATGCAAGACAATTACTGAAAGATTACATTTAAATAAATTTAAAAAGAAAGAGCACTCCAAACAATTACTAAACATTATCTTTAATTGTATATTAATCATTTTTTGAACAGTCTATTAAAGTGAAGACATTATCACTTTATTTTTTTACAGTTGATTATTGCTTATCCATCTACAGTTGTTAAAACATTTAAATATAGTAGAGGAGAAGTTAAAACATGTTTTAATTTCTCCTCTACTATATTTAAGTAAAAATTTGTTTAATAGATAATCTCAATTTCTATTTTTACAAATTCAGCTAAAGTTGCTAGAAAATGCATTGGCTTGCTTTTTTCTAATTGTGTAATGTGTTTTCATTAGTTCCTAATTTATAAAATTGAAAATATTTCAAAAATTTTTTCAGTTCTAAAATGACCTATTTTTCACTTACAGAAATTTGATTTTAAACATTTTTTGCTTTAGACTTCTACAGAAACCAGTATATTAAACTTATGTTGGTATTTTATCTTTTATTTACAGAAATTTGACTTTCATTTCAATGCCCTTTATAAGATATACTTTAAATATATTCATTTTTTAAATCATAATTTAAAATGATAAGGATTTTACTTTAATAATATATTATTAAATAAACAAATATGAATAATAATTTGCTAAACAATCAATAGTGACTCTAATTTGTGTAGGATTTTTCTATTGTAAATAAGATTCTGTTGTAAATAAGATTCTGTTGTAAATAGATACTTTTATTCAATTCAATTCAATTTATTAAGCATATAAGTCTTTCGCCTGTTACAAGGGCGATGTTTGTTAATACAACATATTAGATCAGAATGATTCGTTTAGATACCTTTGAACAAAACTATTAAATACTCATTATATATCTTAAAGTTTTAACTTAGTTTTTTTATAACATATATTTACAATATATCAAACATCTTTCGCGAACAAACCTTTAAGAATATTATTGTTTCACTAACTCTAGTACTTTGCACTAATTAGTTTATATCTAACTAGTTCACACTTTCATTAACATAAGATATTAATCACAATTTATTTTAAAAAATGGTTCATATAGTTATATATTTTAAAAATAGTATTAATATTTGCTCTATCAAGGATCTTATACATCTCAGATTCGTTGGAACAATTGGCTATTATACTTATATCATACCTTTGACTGATTTCGTTTACTTTATCACATTCACAGAATATATGGAATTTAGACAATGATTTATTACATCTTGGGCATATGGTTTGAAAGTAATCCAGGAACTTATCATTGAAAATAATCCCATTTTTATTTAGTCTGAGCTGTATGAAGAATTTTTTGACATTAAATGCCAGGTTCGTGAACATATAATTATTATTCATTGGGTAGTTTAAAATTATTTTGTACCAGAATGGGTTTTTTCGTTTTTGTATATCTTCGATATCTTGCACAATAGATATTTCCATTACTCTCTGAATTAATAGTTTACTTTGTTGTTCATTATTGGTCGTATGTTCCATAAAAAGTTCCATAGAGAACCCATATTTGTTTAGAATTTTCGTTATTTGAATTATCCAATTTCTATTTAAATCTTTATTTCTCGATTTATGGTATAATATATACAGCAAGTTCGTAGTTAGGTCTCCTGCATCAATAACTTTTATTAGAAATTTAATATATCTTTTCATTAAAATGGTGTTTAGTTTATATCTATTCAATTCCAGTCTTAGAGAGCTTCCTGGAGTATTATGTTCTAGTTGAAAAATTCTATGTATAAATCTGTTTTGTACTTTTTCGAAATTGTTGAATTTACTTAAACTCCAAATTGGCGACACATAACCCAACGAATTCATAATGATAGTATTGAAGAGTTGGAAATGTATTTGTAGATTCCTCATTTTGGTCTTACAAAATAGTATGATTAAATTATTTATTAAATTGTTAGCCTTATTTATTGATCTGTTATAGTGTTTATCAAATGAAAGATTAGGAGTAAATATTACTCCCAAGAATTTGACTTCATTAACTATGTAAATAGATACTTTTATATTGTAATTTCTATTGTGAATGGTTAACATAATCTCTGGTGAGCATGAAATTGCATAATTTAAATATTAAAAATTCATACCTCTATGTTAAATAAAATTGTTTTAGAAAGCACAAATAGAAGAAAAGTTCTAACTCATCATTGTAATTTAAAAGTGAATTATTAAGAGTGATTACAAGTAAATTTTTGTATGACTGGCACTGCTTTAGTATTTTTCAATTCACTAAGTTGTTTAATAAAAATTTTTTCTTCTCCTCGTCCATTAGAAAATTTATTTGTCAAATAATCAAACTAAATTTATAAAAATTTAAATTATTTATCTTTCTAAAGCACTTCCAAAATTTATTTTTCCATTTTCTATAGAGTTACATATATTTTATGTATTAAAAATAGATATTTTTATAGATAAATTATATTTTCTTGGCCTTTGAAAAATTTAATTTTAAATTTTTCATAGTTTGATTCAAAATTTCAGAAGAAATACAAACAGAATTTGAACTTCAAAATATTACAGGTTTATGTTATTCCTCTCAAAGAATATTTTTTGAAGAAAATAAATAAATATTATTATAGAGTTTGTCTATAAAATGTAAGTTTTCTTAGATATTAAAATTTGATATTTTATATATAAATTACATAAAAATGGATCTGCATATTTATGATGTGTTTAATTATTGAATAGATTGTAGATTTGACATAACTCAGAATAATTGATTATTAATATAAAATTAATAAATTATATTAGTAATCAATTAATATAAAATTATAAAATTATTAATATATTTTTAAGAATAATAGACAGAAGATAAATATTAATAATTCATTAAATTTGTTTTAAAAATATTATTGTTATGTAATATTTTACATTTTATATGACATTAACAATTATGATTTAATATCAAATATAATAACAGTCCCAGTTTTTCATTTACTTTTTATAAATTGAAATGAAAATAAAATTAAATTTATAAACTACAAACAGTTTTTTGTTGAAATTGAGAACAACTACTTGCTGATAATAAATTATATATAATATATGTAGCAAATACAGTGCATTATGTTATTCTATACATCTATAATGTGTATCAATTGTTGTTGCTAATTTGTCAAATTATTAATGTTACAATGTAATCTATAACTACTGATTTAACGTAGGATAGAGCAGTTTAGCATTGAGTTATATGTTATTATTGTCTGTTATTACATAAAAAAAATAGATGTAATGATTTTATAACATTTGAAAAAAAATTATTGTTAAGGAATTAAGAAAAAACAATTACTATTTGCATTTGTGGCATTAGTAGATTAAATCAAAAGATTAATAAATTTAAATTATAAGATATTATATTGCATTTTTAAATATTTTTATTTTAGTAATTCAATAGATGCAAGTTCAGGCTGTTTGAGAGATCTGTTTCATAAATGCACCGAATTGAAGAGAGTGATTCTTACGACAATACGGTAAAAGCAATAACTTTAAAATGGTATTAAAATATTTTTCTTATTATAAATTTAACTAATTTCAAAGAAATTATATTTATTTACAGTACAGTGTCTGATTTTGATCTGGTAACTATTGCAAATCACTTGAAATATTTAGAGCAACTTGATCTATTAGGTGTGAGAGAAATAACTAAAGAAGGAATATTAAGGTAATAGTAACTTTTTTTTTATAAAATGTACTTCAGTTTTTACTAATATTACAAGTAATATGATAAATGTTGCATTAAGATACTGAATATATAAGATTATTCTCTTACAATAATTGTATGAATGATAAGGATCTTAAACAATAATTATTTACTAATTTATTAATCAACAAATGTAAATATTTTAAGTTTTTAACTTAATTTTAATATTAAAAATAACATATTTTTCTGCTTAAATAAATTTTTTAATTGTATTTTTCATACTGAAATTTATAGGATATTGACGGATTGTAAAAAGCTGAAGTTACTGGACGTGTCCTTCTGTGGCCAGATTGATTTTGAAACAGTTAACCACTGGCAGGAGAGGTTTCCAAATATAACCATTCAGAAAAGCTATCAAATTCCAGATTGATAAACAATAAATCTATATTTTTATAAATAAATGTAAAAGTATATAAAAAATTTTTATATGTAAAATTTAATAAAATTATAATAAAAAAATATATGATATCCTGTAATTGATAAATATAAAAATAAAGTTTAAAATAGTTTATAATATAAAATATTATAGAAATAATTAAATTTATATAATAACTAAAGTGTAAATCACAATAATTAAATTTGCAAATTTGGCTATTCTCATTTTCAGTAATATTGCTCGGCTAATTTACTAATTTAATAAATGGAATTTAATTAAATTCATATACTAAACAATAGCTTAATAGAAATATTCAAGTAAGATATTTAGGCCATAACTAGTCTTTTTTAAGAATATTTAAAGCTAATTTTAAAACATTAATTAGTTTTTATTTATATATGTAAAATTAATTTGGCATAAATATTAAATTTAATTTGAAAATATTTTACTTTTAAAATACAAAGCGACATTCTTAATCTTCTTTTGAGACATATTTTAACAATGCCAAGTTATTTTAAAATAATTCTGTAATTACATCAGAATATAAATCTATTCAGTTGAAAATGTTTCATCATGATAATTCTCTGCCATTGAAGATAATACGGAAATTAGTATTCCGAATAAAACATTCAAAACAATTAATTTGTTCTATTAAAGATGGAATTTACAAGCTTAAGTAAAGAATTAATAGCTATTTGTAGTGTAATAATTATTTTTAACTATAGAAAATTATATCATAAATTGGATAAAACAAGATTTAATCGATTTATTTGATCTATAAAAACCTACTTACAGAAAATATCGCATGGAAACTGGAATTTTTACCCAAAAGTTTTAATTTTCAACTTAATTTATAAATCTTTTATAAACTGGTATGGTAATTTAATACATAACATACATGAATAGTTAAACTGATTACGACATTAATATAGTTTTTTATTAATAATATTATTATTACTTTAAAAATAACAATAAAACGTGTAAATACGTAAATGGTTTAATAAGAAAGACGATAAAATAATTTAAATTTCTAACTTTTATTTTCAATTGCAACCAAAAGATGGTGCCACAAGAATTTAACTTAGAAAATCAATTTTTGTACTCAGAAATTAATTTTTATTTATTTTTTTTAATAAGCTTTTAGAAGTTCTAAATCAGCAAATTTTTATTTTTGATAAATTGTTATTAAGTACATTATAACCTATTTAAAAATTAACACATTACACGCAATTTTGACTGCGAAAACAGGAAAAAATTAACTAGATATAGGCCTATATATTTTTTTTCGTAAATAAAATATAATTATCAATAATAAATATCTAATTTATTAATAAAATTTTAATTTTTTAGTACATTGATTTTCAGAATTAAATTTTTAAATAAAATATTACACTTGAAAACTTATTACATGCCTATAAATAACAATTTAAAAATTCTAGACATATTAAAACTAAATTAGAGTAATTCTTATCAATGTAAATTATAATTTGACACAAAAATATGAATTTTATACAATATTAGCTATCATTTAAGATATAAAAATGATGTCGAATCGGAACTTTCTTCGGCTCAGGTTTCAGTAAGTATCGTATAAAAAGTAAAAGAAATATATTGAAAAATAGAAATTAAAATATAACAAATATATAAGCCGTTGTATAGTATATTGTTCTTAGAAAGTTTGATGTTATTCTTCTTTAGTAGAAGCACATATCCATTAAGAATTTCGTTTCCACCTCTATTAATCTGAGTGAAAGGAACGGTATTGTAATCCTGTGATACTAGATGGTGGTCATTCAATATGGCGAAAGATAAGAAACTCCTGCATTTCTTTCATCCCTATTGCTATCACGTCCACATCCTCGGATTTCCGTTTAATCTCAATTTTCTTATTGTTCTCTTCTTCTTTTTTTCCCATTTTAATTCATCTTCTCAGTCCTTTTCTTTTATATTGACATTTTTTCAAAATTCTCTTAAAGAAAACTTCATCAAATATGCATTATTTGATGCTGTTTTATATTACAGTTTATTTATTTATTTGATTCCTTTTACAGATAAAATATGTTTATTATAATTTTAAAAAGTTCTGTATACTCTTTAAACGAATTCAAAATAATGCTATAATTAAAGCTTTTAAAATGAGTAAAAACATAATTTAAATCATTTATAAAACTATAGATTTATCATTAAAATTTATAAATAAAATTAACCTTTAGTTCTTCTTCTAAAAAAAGTTACCGTATTTAGATTATAAATCCCTTTCGTATATTAATGAGTCCTGTTATCATTCTCTCCATAGAATTTTTGCTTCTGATGATATTGAAAATTTAATTGGGATGATGCTTATCGATGTATCTTTATTATAACTTCATACTGATAAAGTAAAGCTTATTATAATTGAAAAAAAACAAATTAGGTATGTTAGAGGAGAATAGGTAACTTTACCATAGTAGATTTAATTAAAGAAACCCTATTAAAAATAGAAGAAGATGGCCTCATCGTGTTCCTTATCTACGCTATAGAGGGTCAATAGAACAATAAGGTAATGGTCACGATCCAGCAATTGGTTGTTTAACCTGTCCACTTTAATAGATTTCCATTCCCACTCTCACTAAATCTATGGTTGATATGAGGAAACCTTTAAAAAGTGCAGCCTTCTAGAAACAGTGAAATTCAATCAAGGGATTTTTTCTGTTATATAAAGTCTAGTTATTTATCTTATACTTATTACTTAAGTCATTTTTCTATATATATATTTATTAAAAGAAACACTTTTTTTTTTCTTACAATAAACACTTTAAAATGATGAAATTAAATGATTAAATAAAGAAAAATAAGTTGGCAGCTCCTCTCTATTTAATGAAAGAAAAACAAAATTTTAGCAAAATATTTTTATATATAATCTATAATAAGGCAAATTTACAACTAACT
>NW_019385909.1:2710-5168 GCF_000671375.1 Centruroides sculpturatus | reverse complement strand
TTAAATGATAAAATATACTATTAATACAATGATATAAACTGATTGCTTATAAAATTATTATTATTATTATTATTATTATTATTATTATTATTATTATTATTGCTATTATTAAAAAAAGGGGTGGGAATTTTTTGAAGATTAAATTAATTTAATTATGTAAAATATTTTCATTAAAACTCGACTATCTTTCAATTCAGTAATTTGAAGGAATGAGATAAGAAAATTTAACATCAATAATACGCATTTCTAAGCAAATATACTTAAGTTTTGGAATAATGGCCACATTAAGTAGAATAATAAGATAGAAATGACGCCTAAGCTATTATTTTTGATAAAATGTTGGAAAGATCGAATGTGTACAATGATAATGTAATTATCCAAGCTTGTTGACAATTTATTACACACTTTCTTTGCTTTAATAGATTAAAACCGTGTATAGTTTACTCTACTTATATCGGTTAATTAATTAATTTTTTTTTTAATTCTCTTACCCTTTCCACTAGTAAATTATGAGTTTTCTAATTAATTTTTGTCTCGGGTTGAAGTTTAATTATAAATATATTAAGCCTTATGCATAAAAATCCGTGGCAAAGATTAAATTGGAAGCAATGTTTTCATTTCTTCACTTATTGTATCACGATTTTTTTCTTCTTTTTATAGAAGATATCAAGAAAAATTCAATAACAGTAACGCCATTTTGATTTCCTCTGAGAGATTCTTCTTTCAGTATGATTTCAATTTAGGGAAAGATTGTTATATATATCTATATATTGTAGTTTAATTCAAAATGTTATTAAGGGAAGTGAGTTAGAGTTGTATAAGCATGTTTTCATTCCTTTTTTATTATTTTTCGCTTTTTTCTCTTGTCTAAAAGCTCATAAATCTCGAGTGTGAAGATGCCAGAGATTTATGAGAAGATCGTAAAGTTAGGGGGTCAAGGTTGTTAAGTGGTCAATGAAAAAATGAGCTTGATATCTCTCCTCAAACACCTTTCTTACATTTCCAATCAAAATTATATATTTTCTCTTGTAATTTTTTTGTAAAATTACAACTTTTTCCCCGTAATTAGCGACCCATAAGAAATGGAAAAGCAGCATCTAAAATATCGATATGCTTTTTATACAAACATTGAGATGCTTTTGCTATAAGCCATAACTCATTTTTTTTGTATTTTTTATGTTATATAGAGATATATACCTTACATAATTCGTCTAAACAGTAAAAGAAAGCTATCAGAATGCAGTAGTGGATGCAAAATATATTTATTTTTCTAATTAAGTGAGTGGTTCGAGTACACGACAGGCTTATAAAAGTGTTAAACAGCCCGAAAAAAATGATAAAAAGTAAAATTTTATTGTGTCCCCTTTATAAATCTTTTCTTTACATCTCTCCATCATCGTGTAAATTGCATAAGAATGCATTTAAATAAGAAGAAGAGAGGAACTCTCATCGGCTGACTAAAATGATTTAAAGACATTGCGCATGTTAACCTAATACATTAGAAATCTGCGAGAGAACTGCGGGATGCAACATTAAAGCAAACAATTGATAAACCAAAAGGAAGAAGATAATTGTTTTAACATAGATAATAAAAAATGGAGCCATCAAGTTATCTCTTAAAACAACCTGTGAATCATCATCGGTCGTACGTGCGCTATACAGATTTAGTGCGTGTATATTGTATATGGTGGCAGAGAGCTGAAAATCCATTTTCCTGGAAGCAGGCCATTGCAAGATCGATAGCTTTCGATCGACGACCCTTTTCTTGTGATTCCTGAGCGCAGGCGCACATAACAGTCGCAGGTGGGGTAGAATTCTACATCCACCTGCCTTCAGCAACACAGTAAAGAGGAGTATGCAGCCTTCTTGTGGTCGATTGTGATATTGTAAAGCATTCACGATTTTATTTCTTCCATTAAGATATATCAGAAGTAGTTAGATAACGTATTAACATGATATTCACTTAAATCACACATCAGAAAAAAAGAGGTGAGGACTTTTATTAAGGAGATTTGTCTTTAGTGATAGATATGTATATAGAAAGTCTCCATCCCCATGCTATACGATATGTGTTAAATTCGAGCTTCACTTCCTTAGATTCTCTTACCAGTGTTGGACGTTTTGGCAGTTTTTAAAAGCATTTTTTCCATTTTTAACAACTTTTTTTATTCGTAGTTTTGCATTAACCTACTTTTACTTAAGACATCTTTTAACATTAAGAGTTATAAAACTCTTATAGTTATTAACTGTATACTTATAAGCACTGTTTCTTTTTATAAATTAGTATATATATTATGCTATTTTAAAGTTATTTTAATGGCAAAATTTTCGATTAATTTATTTATTTTTGTTTCGTAATTGCGTCATTTGTAAGTAAGATTACTTAATAATTTTTTTCCTGTTATAAAATTATTATATTTCATTATTTTTATGTTAATTACAAAATTTAAAAATTTCA
>NW_019385909.1:0-652 GCF_000671375.1 Centruroides sculpturatus | reverse complement strand
AATAAATAAAATTCTTTAAAATTTTTAATTAATTTATTTATAAATTAATATTTAAAATACGTACAGGTCTAGATATGTGTGTATATATAAGCTTATACATAGATGATTTTATATAGTGTAAATATAAATTAATAAAATTAAAGTTATATCTAATTATATTATAAGAAATAAATTAGTCTACTATGACGTTAATAAAAAGTTTAAATATATAAAAATAAATCTGGAATAAAGAATTTACGTCAAAGTAATTTCGTTTGGTTACCAATGCATCAAAAATAATAATTAAAATATAAATGTAATTAAAGAATAAGGGAGAGAAAGAGAAAAAATAATGTTTATATATCGAGTTTCATAACTCATAATTGCATTTTTCTTACATGTCAAAATTTGACGTAACACTCTTTAATTATGTTAATCGTTTCGAGTGTTGTTGCACAGATAACAAGAGATGAGGAAATTATTAATTCAATAACTTGTATAACAAAGGGCCATCATAAGAGAATGATAAAGATTATGGTAAATTATAATGTGAAACAAATTTGAATATACACCACTTAACAGTATTACACGAGCAATAAGTACTTTTTTCTTTAAATGTTAAGTGATATTTATTATTTTGTCAATTTATGTACTTAACAAGGACAAAAATGTG
>NW_019385908.1:200298-201666 GCF_000671375.1 Centruroides sculpturatus | reverse complement strand
GTGCTAGTCATCTATCAACTGCTTTCAGGGTAAGTTTTAAATTGAAATAATCTGACTTTTTTCGATTCGTAAGTTTATATAGGCTATAGTTAATCCAGATATGGCCTCCATACCTCTATGGCAGGGGTCGCCAAACTTTTTTAACTGTCGACCCCCAATCACTTTCCAAAGCCTCACATTGACCCCCACCGTAAACTTTTATTACAAGTGTATATGTATGAGCGAAAAAAAACGTTGTGGGTTGTGGTCTCTGTCTAAGCAAGAAAAAAAAAAAAAAAAAGGTTGTGACCCCTTAGCCGCATCGACCCCCTGATCGACCCCTTGGCCGCATCGACCCCCTAGCCACATCGACCCCCCAATGATTTTGCATCGACCCCTGGGGGTCCATATCGACCACTTTGGCGACCCCTGATATAAAGCAATGTGTACTGTACAATGCATATATGATTTTTTTTTTTAGTTTTTCGCTTCACATTATAGTAAATTTAACGTGATTAAATATTATTCTACAAGAAAGCACTACATTTTTTGTCATAGAACAAGCAATGAAAAAGATAATCAAAATATTAGAAGACACAAGCTCCTTTTCCTGAATAAGATAAGTCTTTAAATTGTCTTTTTATTGGAAAGAACAATTTGTGGGTAGCCTGAGGTAGGACGAGGTCGTACCTCTTTTTGATAGGCAACAGTTGGGTGACAACTGCCCACTGGTCAGTGGATGGCTTAGAAAGTGCTTTTTCTCTCCCGTACAGTCGGGATTCTTTTGTCAGGTCGAGTGGAGGAAGTGAGAGGGGTCGACGGTAAAGCGTTAACGATACCCGAAATAAAGACGACCTTTTAATAAACAAACAAACATTTATTCAGACAACCTAATCCTATCATACAATGACTAACTACTTGCGCGTTTTTCGAAGGGACCGCGCCGAGAGAGAGTGTACAATATCGGGTCATACCTCGGATGAACTTTCGGTCTATGTCTTGCTTGAAGGGTTACTCGGATCGAGGCTCCTGATCGGGTAGGTATGCGGTCGTTTCTCGGGAGCGTCCCAGGGTTCGTCGGCGTGGCGGTCGGGTGGCGTCCTGGATCTGGGTAAACGAAATCGAACCCCCCTTCCGTGCGGCACCTGGTCTTTTATACCTTCGGGTCTCGTGGCCGGGTTTCACCAATCGTAGATTTTTTTAAAAGATGTCCGGGTGATTCAGTTTCGGGTTCCGTTGGGAAAGGAAGTCACTCCGGGGCACGGAAGGATAGATTTCCTCCCAGGGAGAATTTTAACACAAAGAAAAACTGAGAGTTTCGATGTTAATAATAAGTGATTGTTTAATATTAAACATTTTATTTTTAATTAACTCGGTCTATTTCTCACA
>NW_019385908.1:172399-200123 GCF_000671375.1 Centruroides sculpturatus | reverse complement strand
CCCTATACCCGGGGCAACTTCGTCAATTTCTCTCTTCTTGTAAAGTTGTAATTATTTTAATTATTTTTATTTCCAAACTGATTTTAACCAGATGTATAGTAAGGTAACATTCCAATAGACAATATGCAAAGCTTTTTTTTCAGTTTACAGCAGTATTTATTACACAAAATTTAAGTAAAGCTTAACATGCCGATCTTGCCCTGATCTCCCCTAAATTAAATATTTAGCTGTGAATAGATAACGCCGAAAATATATTTAAATATGTTTACAGATTATTACTCATTAACTTTTTAATGAATAAAATTATTTCGATTGAAAAACAATAATTTTAATTGATAAAATATTTTAATTTTTTAATAATAATTTATTTAAATTTTAGATTATTTAAATGAGGAATAATCAGTTTTATTATTGTATACAATACCTATGTACAATAGGCACAATATAAGTCTAATAGTATATAGGAGAAGTAACAATTAAAAATAGAGCTTTCAAAGCAACGAAATATATATATAAAAGAAAAATAAAACAGTGAAAACAATTAAAATTCCTACAAATTCATACGTTAAACATCTAGTTTTGAAATAATATGCATAAAATTATCGAAAAATGTAATGCGCAGCAAAGTGGGATAAACAATGATAATTTATTTGAATAGAAAGAAAGAACGGTTAAATGGTGAGACTATAGAACAATCAGGCTTATATTATCTGCAATTGAGACTGCCAGGGGGACTCTGTTTAGAATTAAAATATTATGTTGCAAAGGAGCAATTTACTTTCAGAAAAAATCCAGTGATGTTGTTTATACAGTTAGAGCAACAATTTAAAAGATTTATAGAGAAAGGGACAAGGGACAAGACTCCGTGTTTGTTTTGTGAATTTAGAAGGATAAAATCTGCTGACAGAATGAAACGAAATAAATTTACGAATAATTTAAATAATAAAAGATTTATTTTAAAAAAAATTAAAGAATAAAAAAGATCATATAGTGCATAGTAATTGTATCCTCACAATATTTCTAGGACAGTTATTAACTATGAGCCATAACAGGAGAAAGAAACGTAAAATGTATTACATTATAAGACGTTGGTTAGTCTTCATGGCATAAGAAGAAAAGAGTTTTAAAAGTTAAAGAATTTAAAAAATAGATATTAGAATTTTGAAGTAAAATATAAACGTTGTGACTTGATAAAAATAAGCAAACAATAAGGTGTAGAAAGGTTACAAATATTCGGTTGACTGGTTGAATAAAGATAGAAAAAATGGAAAGGAAATTAAAAGAAAAGCAGTAGTAATAACTGGAATCAGTGAACGAAAAGAAAAAGTTATTATGTGACTTACTGGAAAAGAAATAAATATAAGGCTAATTAAATGTCATATCTTGAGTGTATTGATGCATAAAGCAAAAAATTTGATATTAAAAGAAGGAGAATAGGAAAAGATTTGAAATATTGAAAATATAGACACAAAGAAAAAATAGCTGTAAGGATATGAGTAAAAATAATAAAGTGTTGAAAAAATATGGCTAAAATATTGCCGGATCAGATTAAGAAAAGTAAAAGAAATCGGATTGGATATATCTTGAGAAGAATGTACTTTCTGAAGATGCAATTGAAGGAATATTCAAAGGATCAAAAAGAAAGAAGAGAAGAGATTTACACTCAAATTGTTCACTCAAAAACTGGAATTATTTACTCTGAAATGAAAGCAAGAGCAAAACTTTACAAAACATGCGTGAATTTTATAATGGAAATTATATTACAGATGGGTAATAAATGATTTTTCTTTGAAGATGTTTTGTTTGGCTATTCATAGCAGAAACTAGAGATATTTTAATTATACGATTTAAACATAAACTTCTAATTTATTTTAAGGATATCTTCAGAACTCTCAGACTTTAATTTTCTCTATACTTATTAAAATTTTGTTAATTTTCACTTTTAATGATTTCCTCAAGGTCTAACATTCTAGGAATGCTGACAAACGAATCTAATAATGAATTCTAATACTTTTGTGAAATATAATTAGTTTATTCCATTAGGTTAGATGAGAAAATTTATTAGTCATTGAGAGTTATGAATATTTTAATAACATCAATAACAAAAGATTATCAGCAGTGACGTACCGTGGGTGTCAGCCGCCAGGGGCGGAGGAAAATTTCGGCCCCCTTATTTAGGTATTTGAATTTAAAAGACCAAAATTCAGTTTTGTCACAGAACAAGCAATGAAAAATTCGGTGGTAGTGCAGCGACCTGTTTAAAATAGTTCTATTGGATATGAGTGGTGTATATGAACGCGAATGAATCGTACAAGCAAAAAAAAGAAAAGAAAAGGTCAACAGGTTTCGCAGGAATTCCTCGGATGAAAAAGCTACTAGTTCACCCGGGGAGCCGATTCCCGGACTGTCCGGACGATAGCACTATCGTATGCGCGATGCAAGTATAGATTAGGACGTTTCAAATTTTTACAAGATATTATTATTATTTATTGTGAAATTTTGCCGCCCCTAAAAGGTAATTTTGCCGTCCCCTAAAAAGTGCCGCCCGGGGCGGGCCGCCCCTGCTGCCCCCACTACGGTACGCCACTGATTATCAGATGTAAGTTTACACGTAGATCTAAAACATTGCAGAACAACAAAGGTGAAAATGTATTTGATATAAATAACGTAAAGCACTGTGTTCTGAAATTTATTTTTCAAAACACGAAATCCATTATTTAAGAATATTTATGTAAATATTATGTAAGATAAATCGTATTTACTTTTTGAAGATGTGAATATTGTTTGAATTAGATACAAAGATTTCTAGTTAAGGAGTTGTATAAATATATTAATTAATTAATCATTCATAGTAGGCCTATATGAAAATCTTATTATATATTAATGTTTAAAAAGTACGTAAATGTAAAATGACACAAGGAGTTTTCTTAACTACTGTTTCATAGTTGAAGATTGAGTGATTTTACATTCAATCCTCAACTAAACAACAGTAGCTGTAACATTTTGAATACATACATTTTTTGATTATTTTAAAGCATCGAATACATAATAATAAAAATATATTTGCTTTAAAAGAAACAAATTATATTTGTTTTAATGTTTGTCAACATTTTTCATTTTTGGAAAGTATTTGTTTATAAACATACTAACCACTCAACGATACATAGTCTATATGAAAGGTCTTCTTAAACAACTTCAAGTCCAGTTATTATTACGAGATAAATCGTTATTTTGCTGTTTATTGTTTCTCATTATTTACTGTGTGATGAGCCCATAAATAAATAATTAGAAAGAGTAAACAGTAACATAACAATATATGGAAGTATTTTAATTGTAAAATGCCGAAAGGCCTCACTATACTTCGGCACCACGGGACCGAAGGGTCGACATCGCGTCGGCGAAGATCGCAATAAGTCAGGACTGACACCACTGTGTTTACGGACAGACACAGAAACTGCTATGTTCTCGCGCGAACGATCGCGTGTGTGAGCAAACGGATTCGTGATGGAGGGAGAGATAATGCACCGGAAGTGATTTACGCAGAGACGAGTTAACGTAACAACTGTTTAATTGGTAACTATAGGCCATACAGGACATACAATATATCGAGAGAGAGAGTTTACAGTAAATACGCGTGGCGATAAGTACCTTGAGTTTTAGTGATTCGCTAATAGGTCTGAAGCTCTTGACGACGCGTCCAGTTAGGCAATCAAGTATTTTGGTTCGACTTCCATTCAGATAATAAGCACTTAATAAGTCCGATGGACGACAAAGTTAATCCAGTGAAAAGCACAACGCACCCGGAAAAAGATACGCAGCTTGAGACTGATCTCTTCTAGGACGGGGCGACGACTGCCGCACTTTGTTGTTCTGTTCTGTATGTTGTACTGTTGAAATCGAAATATTAGGTCGAGAGGTGATGAGAAAGCGTCATTGTCAGGCCTGAGAACTTAACAGATGTTTTGCTCCCAGGTGCGAAAGTTGACAGTTATTTATCAAGTTTATAGTTACGATGTGACGTTATGAACAAATGATGTAAACACACGGAAAGTCTGGATTCGGATCCTCACATAATTAATTATATGACAATGGAAATCGAAAACCAATTTAAATGTCAAGTTAAAGATTGCGTTGGTATTCTGTGAAGAAAAACAAAATTATACTCCTCTTAGTACAAATTATATATTTTAATTTAACACACAAATATCTAACAAAAGTTTATTATTATTATTATATGTTTTATGCGAAATATTGATAATTAACTGAGAAAGTTATGCATTAGTTGCCACAACTATGAAATTAAAGACGACAGAATATTTTCAGTTCTGGCTGTTTACTCAAATATCGATTTTTGCTTAACGAAGTGATGATGACATCCACTCTATTTGACATCCTTAAAGAAGAATAAGCATTCCAATAAGATTTTATTGATTATGTCTTAGAGAAATTTTATCAATAAACATTACGATAATTGATTTACAGAAAAGTTTCTAAAATTTCCTTAACACATTAAATACAGTATCATTGCATTTTTTATAGTTAAAATAACTTTAAAAAATTATAGCAATCGATAGAGTTTGTTTCACACACAAATTTCTTATTCAATTTGCCGTTATCTTTGCATCTTATGAGATAAAATTCTTTAACCTTTTCTTTATAATTTGTGACATTAATTGTGGTTTCACTTGACATCCACAAAAATGTCTTCCAGAAGCAGTCTCTTTCTCCCAGTTTCTTCACTTGAGATGTCTTTTCTCGTGTTTAAGTGGCACAGTTCTTATTGATTCATACCACTCACATTATATCCACTAAAGACGATAAATAAGATAAAAACAAACAATAAAATTAAAAATAAAAGAAAATTATGAGTATTTTTCTTTATTAATTTTAATAAATTATCTCATTCTTATTCATTTTTTTCCAAATTTTATGAATGTTGTATGAAATTGTTTAACATTACGAAAAAACACTTAAAGAGTATATACGATCTTTCTAACTTTTTAAAATACGAAGTTATCGTTATGAAAAACAAATTGTTTTAAATATCTATTATAGTTAAATGAGGATTATATGATAAAAAAGTTCTATGGTCTGTGACTGTGAAATTAAGTTTAAAAAAACTGACTGAACTGGTGTTTTCTTATAATACCAAACAACAAAACAACAAGGAAAATAATAGTGTTTTCTGAAAAACAAATTTATTACGGCTTTAGTTTTAAATTCCGAGAAAATTATTTATTAGAAAACAATAATATTGCCTCATAATGTTTTCTAATAATTTTACAAGTTTAAAACGGATTTCTATTTACCGTATATTACAGACTTTTTTTCTTATAATCATTTTAATAATCCATAATTGTAAATAGTAATAGAAATTAACAGATCTGAAATTTAATATGTTTTACTTATTTTAAAAATAAATTTAGAGTTTTTAAAGAAACACATCAGTTTCCTCATTAATTACATCTAATTCAATGAAGCAATTAAAACAATTGTATTGATATAAATGACAACTTTATATTGTCTGCATTAAACTAAAAATAATATACAGTAGAGCGTCGATTTTCCGAAAGTCAATCATCCGAAACGTCAATCATCCGTAATCATATAATTTTTTATTATTTTTATATTTTTCAATATATTTATTTTGTTTATACAAAATAAAAAAATAATTTTTAACGATACAATAGTCTTTGTTAGGCTTAACATCGACGAAAATTCAACGCGAAGCGACACGCAACGCATAAAAATTTCGAAATCGGATACGTTAAACTATTTTTTCGTACGTAAATCAGTTATCCGAAATATCAGTTATCCGGACAACCCCAGTCCCCAATTGATTCGGAAAATCGACGCTCTACTGTACTATAATTCTAGACATTTCTTATAACATACTTATCAATGTATTAGAAATTAAATATATATTTTTATATATTTCGCATTTTAATCGTGAATAAATTAATAATAAAACTACTGTATATCATTTTCCAAAGAAAAAAATATGTACAGTATATAAGCAAAGAGTTATTAAGCGTTTTTAAAACTCTTTGAACACAAAGTACTGTATAACAAAATCTACCAGATTCTGCTATTGTGCTTTTGACAGAATATTTTCAAAGCATTTTTAATTATCTTCTATTAAAGCCTATTTTATTGAGATGATTTAATTTAGTAAATTTTCTTTTAAATTGTAGAGAAATTCACCACTAATTTCTCAAAGTTTTCTCTTTGTCTCTCCGGAAACAATTACAAAAGAGCAAAAATAATGAAGTAAAATTCCATATTGTAGAAATATTTTCTTGTCTAATTTACATATATTTAAACAGATTTGTAACAGGACTTATTTTCAAGAAAGGTTTCTCTAGAGGAAAATGAATTATAAAGCAGATAATAAAGTTAATTTTAACTTTTGAATTAGAAAAATTAAGTAAATTCATTTAAGAACATAAGATTTTCAAAATATTTCAATGGTTTACTTTGGTATTATAATAGTAAGATATTTTAATGAGTATTTTAATACTTTAATTAGCTTTTTAAAACTTTAATTTAATCTTTCTGTTTAAAATTAAATATCCAACTTTATTTAATTGCATTTTAAATACTAGTATTTAAAATTATATTTAGAATCTTAATTAAAACATTGTTTTATGTAATCCTAATGAAATTATTTATATAATAATGAGGATTATTTTACTAAAATGTATTTTTTATATTAAAATATTTAAGTTTTTAATTTTAATTTTCACAGAAATTAAAATTATATATCAAATGCTCTCTACATTAAAAAGTATACGATTCCAGTGAAATGTGCTAAATTATATACAAATTACTATAATTTCACTAAATTCGTCTCATAAAGATTATTAACAATATTTATTGTTGACAAAAAGTTTTTTATATTATTTAGTAAATAAATAATTTAAAAGCAATTATTATAACAAAACACGTTATTTAAATTTTTAAGTGATAAAGAAAATCAAATACAATAGAACCCGCTCATTGTAATCACTTTAAAACTCCCATATATTGAAGCCAACTAAAGTACTGTAGATACGATTAATGGAAATTCTGGCTTCATTCTGTCATTAAAATGACATTTAAAAACATTTTAAATAATAAACTTAATGATTTATTAATTATAATTATGGTTATTAATGAATAGTATTTTATCTAGTGTTGTCTGACTGCTGCTTTTTTCACTAGTCTATTAATAAAACGCTTATATTTATAAACTCTTAGGAGATACTACAACGTTTACAGTAGTTTCCAAGTAGTATCTATTACCCATTATCAGCCACACGTTAAGGCCAATAGCGAGAAAAGATAGCTCGAATGTCTGTTTACCCAATGTTAAAATGAATACTTTAATTTCTGGGCTATTTTAATTCGGTTAACATTAAAAAAACTGTTATTAATATCAGTAATTACAATAAACGCTTTCTACTATATACGTTGATTTTCTAGTAATTTTATTTTAAATTAAGTTTATTATGAGATTTATAATAATTTTTAATAGAATTCTATTGTTTTTTTATCCAATTTTTCCACTAATGCTCTTCTTTTATTGTTAGCTTTCATAGGAAAAATTTAAGATTTAACTTTTTAATCTAAAAATTAACAAGTTAATCTTTAGAATTAATTTTCTATTTAAAGCATGAATTTTATATATATAAATGTGTGAGAAATCTGGAGAGATTCTGCATAAATTATCAACTATCGAGGAATCGTTATAAATTCAAACAAATAAATTATAATCTTATAAAATAATGCCCAGATTTAAAATAATTTATGTTGTTGCTTATAAGTGAGCACAGGATAAAGATAAGAAATTAAAAATTATGATAAATAATGGAATTATAATAATATAATATCAAAGAATTATCGTTTTAAAACTGAAAGAAATAACGTTATATTTGACTGAAAATCGCAATTTACGAGAAAAGATTTTTATAATTTTTGTGAATTGCTGGTTCAGAAGAATTATCAAGTAGCTTTGAAATGATAGTTTCATGAAATTCCTGAAAATGATAACAGTTCAGCGAGTGGTTGATTGTTTCAGATGAGATTAATATGTATTGCTATTCCCATTGAATTTAAATTTATTTATAAAACATAATTTAACAAATATTTTTATATATTGTTATCAGGTTATAAAAGATTGTTTAGAGAGATTTTAATCTGACAGAATTAGGGTAAATTCAGATAATATCATAATAACATTTTAAAAAATCTGATAATTTTCAGTAGTTAGTGTTATTAACGTTTGTTAAAATAACTGTTGCTATAAATTATTCTAACTGTAGGAATATTCAAAGATTCTCAGTTAGAAAGTACATAATTTCGAATGAAACAATATTTAAAATATTGAACTTTGGTTTAGATTCAGCTAAAATAAATACAGGAAATCCTCATTAGTTCAAAATTCAGGGGACGAAATATTCGGACTTCGAATTATCCGAGATTTACATATTTCTGTACAATATGACAAATATCATGTAACTGAAGTAATTTATTAAGCAAACACAATACGGCTACTTATACAGAACGCTATTTTATTTTAATTAATAATTTATAATAATAATATAAATAAACTGCAGGTGTCCGGTGTCCTCACAGGTCGCCAGATAGGTTTTATAAAAAGTACGGCGGAATTTCTCGAAATGTAACCCAAATTATTTTTAAAGTGACCCAAAAGTGGTAACGGATTGAAATATTTGTAAGGCCTAGTGTCTAGGTCCTAGACTCTTAGCCTTACAAATATCTCAATCCGCTACTCAATGCCCAATCTTACAGTTCCGATACACAGCTATATTTTATGAAATAAGCGAAAAAAAGAATAGTCCATGTGTACGTTGACACCCGAAAATATGTTACTGTAAAAACAGTCATATTGATCAGATTAGAGTTGTTCTTTTGCTATCGTTCTCTTATAGTATGGTGGAACTTCGATCTAAAGGAATGAGTTAACCAGAAATACTTGGTAATTCGAGATAAAAATTCTGGCAGTTCTGCCAGAATTTTTATCTCGAATTACCAAGTAGCCGTATTTCAAACTGACCGAATTCCTTAACATGTAAATCTATATATCTGTGGCCGGACTAAAGTATATTGTAGTTACGAACTAAAGGGATTTCGGACTATCCGAGTTCGAATTAACGAGGATTTCCTGTATATTCAACACAAGAAGTTTACTTTAGAAAAAGAAATATGGATGATGCTGATATCAGAATATAATTTAATCGTAATTTTAAAAAATAATTGATAATAATTTTTGTACATAATACCAAATTGATAAAAAAAAATCAAACAGATATTAGATATTTTATAAGTTTAACTGTGCAAAAAATTATAAAATATCAGATGATATTATAATTGTTTATGCCACATTATTAATTTTACAATACATAATAAATATGCCATTACCATTGTAGAATGCGTAACTGCAAATCTGTAAAATATAAACACTTCCTTTTGAGGATTTTATTAGAAAAAAATATAAAAATAACTTTTAAAAAATTTATAAATAAATATATTTTATTTGTTTCTATTCATGATTTGACGTTTGCAGGATTTCAGAATAACATTCTGTTGTATTCAATAATGAAATATAAGTAAACTATATCAAGTATAATAAACAAATAAAAAAATTTAATTTATTTTACATTTTATGTATCAGTCTAAGCTACGAAAGAAGAATGGAGTCAACTCTAAGTGAGACTCGAAAGCAAACCTTCTTAAGAAAAGACAATATAGTTTTACGTCATTATCAACNTATCTTATAGACTTGTGTGTAATAAAATTTAAAGTGTGGCAAAATAAATTTATAAAAATTTAAGCTAGAAAGATTTAAATTTTAAAAAAAATTAAAGAATAAAAAAGATCATATAGTGCATAGTAATTGTATCCTCACAATATTTCTAGGACAGTTATTAACTATGAGCCATAACAGGAGAAAGAAACGTAAAATGTATTACATTATAAGACGTTGGTTAGTCTTCATGGCATAAGAAGAAAAGAGTTTTAAAAGTTAAAGAATTTAAAAAATAGATATTAGAATTTTGAAGTAAAATATAAACGTTGTGACTTGATAAAAATAAGCAAACAATAAGGTGTAGAAAGGTTACAAATATTCGGTTGACTGGTTGAATAAAGATAGAAAAAATGGAAAGGAAATTAAAAGAAAAGCAGTAGTAATAACTGGAATCAGTGAACGAAAAGAAAAAGTTATTATGTGACTTACTGGAAAAGAAATAAATATAAGGCTAATTAAATGTCATATCTTGAGTGTATTGATGCATAAAGCAAAAAATTTGATATTAAAAGAAGGAGAATAGGAAAAGATTTGAAATATTGAAAATATAGACACAAAGAAAAAATAGCTGTAAGGATATGAGTAAAAATAATAAAGTGTTGAAAAAATATGGCTAAAATATTGCCGGATCAGATTAAGAAAAGTAAAAGAAATCGGATTGGATATATCTTGAGAAGAATGTACTTTCTGAAGATGCAATTGAAGGAATATTCAAAGGATCAAAAAGAAAGAAGAGAAGAGATTTACACTCAAATTGTTCACTCAAAAACTGGAATTATTTACTCTGAAATGAAAGCAAGAGCAAAACTTTACAAAACATGCGTGAATTTTATAATGGAAATTATATTACAGATGGGTAATAAATGATTTTTCTTTGAAGATGTTTTGTTTGGCTATTCATAGCAGAAACTAGAGATATTTTAATTATACGATTTAAACATAAACTTCTAATTTATTTTAAGGATATCTTCAGAACTCTCAGACTTTAATTTTCTCTATACTTATTAAAATTTTGTTAATTTTCACTTTTAATGATTTCCTCAAGGTCTAACATTCTAGGAATGCTGACAAACGAATCTAATAATGAATTCTAATACTTTTGTGAAATATAATTAGTTTATTCCATTAGGTTAGATGAGAAAATTTATTAGTCATTGAGAGTTATGAATATTTTAATAACATCAATAACAAAAGATTATCAGCAGTGACGTACCGTGGGTGTCAGCCGCCAGGGGCGGAGGAAAATTTCGGCCCCCTTATTTAGGTATTTGAATTTAAAAGACCAAAATTCAGTTTTGTCACAGAACAAGCAATGAAAAATTCGGTGGTAGTGCAGCGACCTGTTTAAAATAGTTCTATTGGATATGAGTGGTGTATATGAACGCGAATGAATCGTACAAGCAAAAAAAAAAAAGAAAAGAAAAGGTCAACAGGTTTCGCAGGAATTCCTCGGATGAAAAAGCTACTAGTTCACCCGGGGAGCCGATTCCCGGACTGTCCGGACGATAGCACTATCGTATGCGCGATGCAAGTATAGATTAGGACGTTTCAAATTTTTACAAGATATTATTATTATTTATTGTGAAATTTTGCCGCCCCTAAAAGGTAATTTTGCCGTCCCCTAAAAAGTGCCGCCCGGGGCGGGCCGCCCCTGCTGCCCCCACTACGGTACGCCACTGATTATCAGATGTAAGTTTACACGTAGATCTAAAACATTGCAGAACAACAAAGGTGAAAATGTATTTGATATAAATAACGTAAAGCACTGTGTTCTGAAATTTATTTTTCAAAACACGAAATCCATTATTTAAGAATATTTATGTAAATATTATGTAAGATAAATCGTATTTACTTTTTGAAGATGTGAATATTGTTTGAATTAGATACAAAGATTTCTAGTTAAGGAGTTGTATAAATATATTAATTAATTAATCATTCATAGTAGGCCTATATGAAAATCTTATTATATATTAATGTTTAAAAAGTACGTAAATGTAAAATGACACAAGGAGTTTTCTTAACTACTGTTTCATAGTTGAAGATTGAGTGATTTTACATTCAATCCTCAACTAAACAACAGTAGCTGTAACATTTTGAATACATACATTTTTTGATTATTTTAAAGCATCGAATACATAATAATAAAAATATATTTGCTTTAAAAGAAACAAATTATATTTGTTTTAATGTTTGTCAACATTTTTCATTTTTGGAAAGTATTTGTTTATAAACATACTAACCACTCAACGATACATAGTCTATATGAAAGGTCTTCTTAAACAACTTCAAGTCCAGTTATTATTACGAGATAAATCGTTATTTTGCTGTTTATTGTTTCTCATTATTTACTGTGTGATGAGCCCATAAATAAATAATTAGAAAGAGTAAACAGTAACATAACAATATATGGAAGTATTTTAATTGTAAAATGCCGAAAGGCCTCACTATACTTCGGCACCACGGGACCGAAGGGTCGACATCGCGTCGGCGAAGATCGCAATAAGTCAGGACTGACACCACTGTGTTTACGGACAGACACAGAAACTGCTATGTTCTCGCGCGAACGATCGCGTGTGTGAGCAAACGGATTCGTGATGGAGGGAGAGATAATGCACCGGAAGTGATTTACGCAGAGACGAGTTAACGTAACAACTGTTTAATTGGTAACTATAGGCCATACAGGACATACAATATATCGAGAGAGAGAGTTTACAGTAAATACGCGTGGCGATAAGTACCTTGAGTTTTAGTGATTCGCTAATAGGTCTGAAGCTCTTGACGACGCGTCCAGTTAGGCAATCAAGTATTTTGGTTCGACTTCCATTCAGATAATAAGCACTTAATAAGTCCGATGGACGACAAAGTTAATCCAGTGAAAAGCACAACGCACCCGGAAAAAGATACGCAGCTTGAGACTGATCTCTTCTAGGACGGGGCGACGACTGCCGCACTTTGTTGTTCTGTTCTGTATGTTGTACTGTTGAAATCGAAATATTAGGTCGAGAGGTGATGAGAAAGCGTCATTGTCAGGCCTGAGAACTTAACAGATGTTTTGCTCCCAGGTGCGAAAGTTGACAGTTATTTATCAAGTTTATAGTTACGATGTGACGTTATGAACAAATGATGTAAACACACGGAAAGTCTGGATTCGGATCCTCACATAATTAATTATATGACAATGGAAATCGAAAACCAATTTAAATGTCAAGTTAAAGATTGCGTTGGTATTCTGTGAAGAAAAACAAAATTATACTCCTCTTAGTACAAATTATATATTTTAATTTAACACACAAATATCTAACAAAAGTTTATTATTATTATTATATGTTTTATGCGAAATATTGATAATTAACTGAGAAAGTTATGCATTAGTTGCCACAACTATGAAATTAAAGACGACAGAATATTTTCAGTTCTGGCTGTTTACTCAAATATCGATTTTTGCTTAACGAAGTGATGATGACATCCACTCTATTTGACATCCTTAAAGAAGAATAAGCATTCCAATAAGATTTTATTGATTATGTCTTAGAGAAATTTTATCAATAAACATTACGATAATTGATTTACAGAAAAGTTTCTAAAATTTCCTTAACACATTAAATACAGTATCATTGCATTTTTTATAGTTAAAATAACTTTAAAAAATTATAGCAATCGATAGAGTTTGTTTCACACACAAATTTCTTATTCAATTTGCCGTTATCTTTGCATCTTATGAGATAAAATTCTTTAACCTTTTCTTTATAATTTGTGACATTAATTGTGGTTTCACTTGACATCCACAAAAATGTCTTCCAGAAGCAGTCTCTTTCTCCCAGTTTCTTCACTTGAGATGTCTTTTCTCGTGTTTAAGTGGCACAGTTCTTATTGATTCATACCACTCACATTATATCCACTAAAGACGATAAATAAGATAAAAACAAACAATAAAATTAAAAATAAAAGAAAATTATGAGTATTTTTCTTTATTAATTTTAATAAATTATCTCATTCTTATTCATTTTTTTCCAAATTTTATGAATGTTGTATGAAATTGTTTAACATTACGAAAAAACACTTAAAGAGTATATACGATCTTTCTAACTTTTTAAAATACGAAGTTATCGTTATGAAAAACAAATTGTTTTAAATATCTATTATAGTTAAATGAGGATTATATGATAAAAAAGTTCTATGGTCTGTGACTGTGAAATTAAGTTTAAAAAAACTGACTGAACTGGTGTTTTCTTATAATACCAAACAACAAAACAACAAGGAAAATAATAGTGTTTTCTGAAAAACAAATTTATTACGGCTTTAGTTTTAAATTCCGAGAAAATTATTTATTAGAAAACAATAATATTGCCTCATAATGTTTTCTAATAATTTTACAAGTTTAAAACGGATTTCTATTTACCGTATATTACAGACTTTTTTTCTTATAATCATTTTAATAATCCATAATTGTAAATAGTAATAGAAATTAACAGATCTGAAATTTAATATGTTTTACTTATTTTAAAAATAAATTTAGAGTTTTTAAAGAAACACATCAGTTTCCTCATTAATTACATCTAATTCAATGAAGCAATTAAAACAATTGTATTGATATAAATGACAACTTTATATTGTCTGCATTAAACTAAAAATAATATACAGTAGAGCGTCGATTTTCCGAAAGTCAATCATCCGAAACGTCAATCATCCGTAATCATATAATTTTTTATTATTTTTATATTTTTCAATATATTTATTTTGTTTATACAAAATAAAAAAATAATTTTTAACGATACAATAGTCTTTGTTAGGCTTAACATCGACGAAAATTCAACGCGAAGCGACACGCAACGCATAAAAATTTCGAAATCGGATACGTTAAACTATTTTTTCGTACGTAAATCAGTTATCCGAAATATCAGTTATCCGGACAACCCCAGTCCCCAATTGATTCGGAAAATCGACGCTCTACTGTACTNTATAAGTAAACTATATCAAGTATAATAAACAAATAAAAAAATTTAATTTATTTTACATTTTATGTATCAGTCTAAGCTACGAAAGAAGAATGGAGTCAACTCTAAGTGAGACTCGAAAGCAAACCTTCTTAAGAAAAGACAATATAGTTTTACGTCATTATCAACTGCATTAAAAACACATTTTTGTTTTTTTTTTTAATTCTGCTATTTTCTTTTATTACAAGATATTAAACAGGATCTCCTAAACTTCTTATATCCCGCAGACAGAAGCGTATTTATTCAATCTATAAATCTAGAATTAAAAAAAAAACTATTCATAAATGCCTAAAATACTCAGAAAAATGTGCGAATAATACTGTTAAAAATTATTCAAAAAATATGAAAGACGTTCAATTTATGTTTTAAATAGATTAATATAACGAACTAAATTAATTCTTATTGATTTTGTTAACCATATTTCATCAATAGCCTTTTAATTTTGTCCCATTCAATAATATATTCAGAAAAACTGTAGTTAAAATCTATGAAATTGATAAAATTATTAATTATGTAGACGGATAAATATGGCTAGTAATGACTCTGTAATTAATATTAAGTGAATTATTGCATTGTACCACTCGTGAAATAAAAACCGTGTTTACCTTCTCGTATTATTATACAGCTTTACATACAAACTAAGTAATATAATGAGCAATAATCATTAAACTCATAGAATCTTTGAAACATTTAATTACAATTAATAAATGGAATCAAATAAACTTTTCTATAATTTACAAATATGCTCAGTTAAATAAATAAAAGCTATTATTACATTAAAATCAAACTACTCTGTAATAAATAGATATTTACTTGAGAAGTATGTAACAATCGTTTGTAAGACAAATGCTAATGACAAATTTATTAGGTAAATTAATTTTCTTAAAAAGCAAATTATAAATAAAGTCTCTACCATATGATACAATCGAAAACCATGTAAAATTTATGTAAACCGAAAGTCATTAATGAAATAATGTCGTCTGAAGTAAGAATAAATGGTGGAATTTTATTTATCAAGATAAGAAAATTTATCAGTAATTCTGCAGATGTATAAATTGTATGAACTTGTAACTGTTTGTCTTAAAAATTCTTGAAAATATGATTTAGGATGAGTTATAAATTAGATTTAATTAAGAGATATATTTTTTATTTTACATAATATCTTTTATTTTCTGTTTATAGTGTTAAATCTATTAATATTCTTTTATGCAAAATTATTAGTGTAAATCTATAATAATTTGAATTAAATCTTTGGCTATTAAAAATTAAATATTTACTCGAAGACGAATTTGTTTAATATATTGTTAAACATGAAAAAATTAAATTGACTCGAAATTATTTTATTCGAATTGCATNACATCTGAAGTATAATTTTTTATTATTTTTATATTTTTCAATATATTTATTTTGTTTATACAAAATAAAAAAATAATTTTTAACGATACAATAGTCTTTGTTAGGCTTAACATCGACGAAAATTCAACGCGAAGCGACACGCAACGCATAAAAATTTCGAAATCGGATACGTTAAACTATTTTTTCGTACGTAAATCAGTTATCCGAAATATCAGTTATCCGGACAACCCCAGTCCCCAATTGATTCGGAAAATCGACGCTCTACTGTACTATAATTCTAGACATTTCTTATAACATACTTATCAATGTATTAGAAATTAAATATATATTTTTATATATTTCGCATTTTAATCGTGAATAAATTAATAATAAAACTACTGTATATCATTTTCCAAAGAAAAAAATATGTACAGTATATAAGCAAAGAGTTATTAAGCGTTTTTAAAACTCTTTGAACACAAAGTACTGTATAACAAAATCTACCAGATTCTGCTATTGTGCTTTTGACAGAATATTTTCAAAGCATTTTTAATTATCTTCTATTAAAGCCTATTTTATTGAGATGATTTAATTTAGTAAATTTTCTTTTAAATTGTAGAGAAATTCACCACTAATTTCTCAAAGTTTTCTCTTTGTCTCTCCGGAAACAATTACAAAAGAGCAAAAATAATGAAGTAAAATTCCATATTGTAGAAATATTTTCTTGTCTAATTTACATATATTTAAACAGATTTGTAACAGGACTTATTTTCAAGAAAGGTTTCTCTAGAGGAAAATGAATTATAAAGCAGATAATAAAGTTAATTTTAACTTTTGAATTAGAAAAATTAAGTAAATTCATTTAAGAACATAAGATTTTCAAAATATTTCAATGGTTTACTTTGGTATTATAATAGTAAGATATTTTAATGAGTATTTTAATACTTTAATTAGCTTTTTAAAACTTTAATTTAATCTTTCTGTTTAAAATTAAATATCCAACTTTATTTAATTGCATTTTAAATACTAGTATTTAAAATTATATTTAGAATCTTAATTAAAACATTGTTTTATGTAATCCTAATGAAATTATTTATATAATAATGAGGATTATTTTACTAAAATGTATTTTTTATATTAAAATATTTAAGTTTTTAATTTTAATTTTCACAGAAATTAAAATTATATATCAAATGCTCTCTACATTAAAAAGTATACGATTCCAGTGAAATGTGCTAAATTATATACAAATTACTATAATTTCACTAAATTCGTCTCATAAAGATTATTAACAATATTTATTGTTGACAAAAAGTTTTTTATATTATTTAGTAAATAAATAATTTAAAAGCAATTATTATAACAAAACACGTTATTTAAATTTTTAAGTGATAAAGAAAATCAAATACAATANACATCTGAAGTATAATTTTTTATTATTTTTATATTTTTCAATATATTTATTTTGTTTATACAAAATAAAAAAATAATTTTTAACGATACAATAGTCTTTGTTAGGCTTAACATCGACGAAAATTCAACGCGAAGCGACACGCAACGCATAAAAATTTCGAAATCGGATACGTTAAACTATTTTTTCGTACGTAAATCAGTTATCCGAAATATCAGTTATCCGGACAACCCCAGTCCCCAATTGATTCGGAAAATCGACGCTCTACTGTACTATAATTCTAGACATTTCTTATAACATACTTATCAATGTATTAGAAATTAAATATATATTTTTATATATTTCGCATTTTAATCGTGAATAAATTAATAATAAAACTACTGTATATCATTTTCCAAAGAAAAAAATATGTACAGTATATAAGCAAAGAGTTATTAAGCGTTTTTAAAACTCTTTGAACACAAAGTACTGTATAACAAAATCTACCAGATTCTGCTATTGTGCTTTTGACAGAATATTTTCAAAGCATTTTTAATTATCTTCTATTAAAGCCTATTTTATTGAGATGATTTAATTTAGTAAATTTTCTTTTAAATTGTAGAGAAATTCACCACTAATTTCTCAAAGTTTTCTCTTTGTCTCTCCGGAAACAATTACAAAAGAGCAAAAATAATGAAGTAAAATTCCATATTGTAGAAATATTTTCTTGTCTAATTTACATATATTTAAACAGATTTGTAACAGGACTTATTTTCAAGAAAGGTTTCTCTAGAGGAAAATGAATTATAAAGCAGATAATAAAGTTAATTTTAACTTTTGAATTAGAAAAATTAAGTAAATTCATTTAAGAACATAAGATTTTCAAAATATTTCAATGGTTTACTTTGGTATTATAATAGTAAGATATTTTAATGAGTATTTTAATACTTTAATTAGCTTTTTAAAACTTTAATTTAATCTTTCTGTTTAAAATTAAATATCCAACTTTATTTAATTGCATTTTAAATACTAGTATTTAAAATTATATTTAGAATCTTAATTAAAACATTGTTTTATGTAATCCTAATGAAATTATTTATATAATAATGAGGATTATTTTACTAAAATGTATTTTTTATATTAAAATATTTAAGTTTTTAATTTTAATTTTCACAGAAATTAAAATTATATATCAAATGCTCTCTACATTAAAAAGTATACGATTCCAGTGAAATGTGCTAAATTATATACAAATTACTATAATTTCACTAAATTCGTCTCATAAAGATTATTAACAATATTTATTGTTGACAAAAAGTTTTTTATATTATTTAGTAAATAAATAATTTAAAAGCAATTATTATAACAAAACACGTTATTTAAATTTTTAAGTGATAAAGAAAATCAAATACAATAGAACCCGCTCATTGTAATCACTTTGAAACTCCCATATATTGAAGCCAACTAAAGTACTGTAGATACGATTAATGGAAATTCTGGCTTCATTCTGTCATTAAAATGACATTTAAAAACATTTTAAATAATAAACTTAATGATTAATTATAATTATGGTTATTAATGAATAGTATTTTATCTAGTGTTGTCTGACTGCTGCTTTTTTCACTAGTCTATTAATAAAACGCTTATATTTATAAACTCTTAGGAGATACTACAACGTTTACAGTAGTTTCCAAGTAGTATCTATTACCCATTATCAGCCACACGTTAAGGCCAATAGCGAGAAAAGATAGCTCGAATGTCTGTTTACCCAATGTTAAAATGAATACTTTAATTTCTGGGCTATTTTAATTCGGTTAACATTAAAAAAACTGTTATTAATATCAGTAATTACAATAAACGCTTTCTACTATATACGTTGATTTTCTAGTAATTTTATTTTAAATTAAGTTTATTATGAGATTTATAATAATTTTTAATAGAATTCTATTGTTTTTTTATCCAATTTTTCCACTAATGCTCTTCTTTTATTGTTAGCTTTCATAGGAAAAATTTAAGATTTAACTTTTTAATCTAAAAATTAACAAGTTAATCTTTAGAATTAATTTTCTATTTAAAGCATGAATTTTATATATATAAATGTGTGAGAAATCTGGAGAGATTCTGCATAAATTATCAACTATCGAGGAATCGTTATAAATTCAAACAAATAAATTATAATCTTATAAAATAATGCCCAGATTTAAAATAATTTATGTTGTTGCTTATAAGTGAGCACAGGATAAAGATAAGAAATTAAAAATTATGATAAATAATGGAATTATAATAATATAATATCAAAGAATTATCGTTTTAAAACTGAAAGAAATAACGTTATATTTGACTGAAAATCGCAATTTACGAGAAAAGATTTTTATAATTTTTGTGAATTGCTGGTTCAGAAGAATTATCAAGTAGCTTTGAAATGATAGTTTCATGAAATTCCTGAAAATGATAACAGTTCAGCGAGTGGTTGATTGTTTCAGATGAGATTAATATGTATTGCTATTCCCATTGAATTTAAATTTATTTATAAAACATAATTTAACAAATATTTTTATATATTGTTATCAGGTTATAAAAGATTGTTTAGAGAGATTTTAATCTGACAGAATTAGGGTAAATTCAGATAATATCATAATAACATTTTAAAAAATCTGATAATTTTCAGTAGTTAGTGTTATTAACGTTTGTTAAAATAACTGTTGCTATAAATTATTCTAACTGTAGGAATATTCAAAGATTCTCAGTTAGAAAGTACATAATTTCGAATGAAACAATATTTAAAATATTGAACTTTGGTTTAGATTCAGCTAAAATAAATACAGGAAATCCTCATTAGTTCAAAATTCAGGGGACGAAATATTCGGACTTCGAATTATCCGAGATTTACATATTTCTGTACAATATGACAAATATCATGTAACTGAAGTAATTTATTAAGCAAACACAATACGGCTACTTATACAGAACGCTATTTTATTTTAATTAATAATTTATAATAATAATATAAATAAACTGCAGGTGTCCGGTGTCCTCACAGGTCGCCAGATAGGTTTTATAAAAAGTACGGCGGAATTTCTCGAAATGTAACCCAAATTATTTTTAAAGTGACCCAAAAGTGGTAACGGATTGAAATATTTGTAAGGCCTAGTGTCTAGGTCCTAGACTCTTAGCCTTACAAATATCTCAATCCGCTACTCAATGCCCAATCTTACAGTTCCGATACACAGCTATATTTTATGAAATAAGCGAAAAAAAGAATAGTCCATGTGTACGTTGACACCCGAAAATATGTTACTGTAAAAACAGTCATATTGATCAGATTAGAGTTGTTCTTTTGCTATCGTTCTCTTATAGTATGGTGGAACTTCGATCTAAAGGAATGAGTTAACCAGAAATACTTGGTAATTCGAGATAAAAATTCTGGCAGTTCTGCCAGAATTTTTATCTCGAATTACCAAGTATTTCTGGTTAACTCATTCCTTTAGATCGAAGTTCCACCATACTATAAGAGAACGATAGCCCAAGAACAACTCTAATCTGATCAATATGACTGTTTTTACAGTAACATATTTTCGGGTGTCAACGTACACATGGACTATTCTTTTTTTCGCTTATTTCATAAAATATAGCTGTGTATCGGAACTGTAAGATTGGGCATTGAGTAGCGGATTGAGATATTTGTAAGGCTAAGAGTCTAGGACCTAGACACTAGGCCTTACAAATATTTCAATCCGTTACCACTTTTGGGTCACTTTAAAAATAATTTGGGTTACATTTCGAGAAATTCCGCCGTACTTTTTATAAAACCTATCTGGCGACCTGTGAGGACACCGGACACCTGCAGTTTATTTATATTATTATTATAAATTATTAATTAAAATAAAATAGCGTTCTGTATAAGTAGCCGTATTGTGTTTGCTTAATAAATTACTTCAGTTACATGATATTTGTCATATTGTACAGAAATATGTAAATCTCGGATAATTCGAAGTCCGAATATTTCGTCCCCTGAATTTTGAACTAATGAGGATTTCCTGTATTTATTTTAGCTGAATCTAAACCAAAGTTCAATATTTTAAATATTGTTTCATTCGAAATTATGTACTTTCTAACTGAGAATCTTTGAATATTCCTACAGTTAGAATAATTTATAGCAACAGTTATTTTAACAAACGTTAATAACACTAACTACTGAAAATTATCAGATTTTTTAAAATGTTATTATGATATTATCTGAATTTACCCTAATTCTGTCAGATTAAAATCTCTCTAAACAATCTTTTATAACCTGATAGCAATATATAAAAATATTTGTTAAATTATGTTTTATAAATAAATTTAAATTCAATGGGAATAGCAATACATATTAATCTCATCTGAAACAATCAACCACTCGCTGAACTGTTATCATTTTCAGGAATTTCATGAAACTATCATTTCAAAGCTACTTGATAATTCTTCTGAACCAGCAATTCACAAAAATTATAAAAATCTTTTCTCGTAAATTGCGATTTTCAGTCAAATATAACGTTATTTCTTTCAGTTTTAAAACGATAATTCTTTGATATTATATTATTATAATTCCATTATTTATCATAATTTTTAATTTCTTATCTTTATCCTGTGCTCACTTATAAGCAACAACATAAATTATTTTAAATCTGGGCATTATTTTATAAGATTATAATTTATTTGTTTGAATTTATAACGATTCCTCGATAGTTGATAATTTATGCAGAATCTCTCCAGATTTCTCACACATTTATATATATAAAATTCATGCTTTAAATAGAAAATTAATTCTAAAGATTAACTTGTTAATTTTTAGATTAAAAAGTTAAATCTTAAATTTTTCCTATGAAAGCTAACAATAAAAGAAGAGCATTAGTGGAAAAATTGGATAAAAAAACAATAGAATTCTATTAAAAATTATTATAAATCTCATAATAAACTTAATTTAAAATAAAATTACTAGAAAATCAACGTATATAGTAGAAAGCGTTTATTGTAATTACTGATATTAATAACAGTTTTTTTAATGTTAACCGAATTAAAATAGCCCAGAAATTAAAGTATTCATTTTAACATTGGGTAAACAGACATTCGAGCTATCTTTTCTCGCTATTGGCCTTAACGTGTGGCTGATAATGGGTAATAGATACTACTTGGAAACTACTGTAAACGTTGTAGTATCTCCTAAGAGTTTATAAATATAAGCGTTTTATTAATAGACTAGTGAAAAAAGCAGCAGTCAGACAACACTAGATAAAATACTATTCATTAATAACCATAATTATAATTAATAAATCATTAAGTTTATTATTTAAAATGTTTTTAAATGTCATTTTAATGACAGAATGAAGCCAGAATTTCCATTAATCGTATCTACAGTACTTTAGTTGGCTTCAATATATGGGAGTTTTAAANGAATTAAAAAAAAAACTATTCATAAATGCCTAAAATACTCAGAAAAATGTGCGAATAATACTGTTAAAAATTATTCAAAAAATATGAAAGACGTTCAATTTATGTTTTAAATAGATTAATATAACGAACTAAATTAATTCTTATTGATTTTGTTAACCATATTTCATCAATAGCCTTTTAATTTTGTCCCATTCAATAATATATTCAGAAAAACTGTAGTTAAAATCTATGAAATTGATAAAATTATTAATTATGTAGACGGATAAATATGGCTAGTAATGACTCTGTAATTAATATTAAGTGAATTATTGCATTGTACCACTCGTGAAATAAAAACCGTGTTTACCTTCTCGTATTATTATACAGCTTTACATACAAACTAAGTAATATAATGAGCAATAATCATTAAACTCATAGAATCTTTGAAACATTTAATTACAATTAATAAATGGAATCAAATAAACTTTTCTATAATTTACAAATATGCTCAGTTAAATAAATAAAAGCTATTATTACATTAAAATCAAACTACTCTGTAATAAATAGATATTTACTTGAGAAGTATGTAACAATCGTTTGTAAGACAAATGCTAATGACAAATTTATTAGGTAAATTAATTTTCTTAAAAAGCAAATTATAAATAAAGTCTCTACCATATGATACAATCGAAAACCATGTAAAATTTATGTAAACCGAAAGTCATTAATGAAATAATGTCGTCTGAAGTAAGAATAAATGGTGGAATTTTATTTATCAAGATAAGAAAATTTATCAGTAATTCTGCAGATGTATAAATTGTATGAACTTGTAACTGTTTGTCTTAAAAATTCTTGAAAATATGATTTAGGATGAGTTATAAATTAGATTTAATTAAGAGATATATTTTTTATTTTACATAATATCTTTTATTTTCTGTTTATAGTGTTAAATCTATTAATATTCTTTTATGCAAAATTATTAGTGTAAATCTATAATAATTTGAATTAAATCTTTGGCTATTAAAAATTAAATATTTACTCGAAGACGAATTTGTTTAATATATTGTTAAACATGAAAAAATTAAATTGACTCGAAATTATTTTATTCGAATTGCATCACAATAAGAAATACAAAGTTTAGATAGAAAATACAATAAAATGTGTATAATTTATATGATTTAAACATATTAATATATTTATTTATCGTTTAAATTCTAATTTTTAAAAATTAATATTTTTCATAATTCAAAGTAATGTTTAAACAAATCTTTTCCCCAACTTAAATATTGAAATTTTCAGCTGAAATGTTTAAAACTGAAACGAAGAAACTTTTACATAAAAATAAAAGTATTCTTGCCCATAAACCAAATAAAAAAGTAATTAAATTTTATTTAATTTTCGAAATTACTTGAAATAAAATAAATTTTGTTTAAGTTTTGCAGTTACATACATTATCTTTAATTAATTATTTTTGACAATCGTACTGTACATTTGTATTTACAAAAATGATAAAAGGAAATTACTTTTTCTATTTTCCTTTTACAATCATTACATTTTATATTTAATAAAAAATATTTATAGTCCACTTTTCCTTCATTACTTTAACACTAAAAAAATATTACGTTAATTGAAAACAATAATAAAAATCTTTGTAAATATTTTTCTTTGATAATAAATGTCAATAAATTTAATTGATTAATGGAATTAGATTTTTTCAAATTATTTCAAATTTCTATATTATTTTCTATATTTTAAATACCTTTATTTTCTATTGAATATGAGTTATCGATCATCAATATTTACACTATAAATAAGAAAGCTTCTTTAAAATACCTTGTATTAAAAAAATGTTATTCAAGTAAAGTGATAGGTGATTCTTGTTTACAAAAATTTAATGACTTAAAAGTTTTTCTAGTTAATTTGAAACTTTAGCAGAAGTTCATCACTTAAGATAGCGGCTAATTGGTTCCATTAATGACTGAAGGAGAGAAATGTTAACCATAAAAGAACAATTAGAAATTCAATACAGCTTTTGATGTTGGATGAAATAAGTGTTTGCTCGTTTCCTAGCAACTATTGATCATTGAAAACATTCCTTTTCTCTTTTCTCTTCATATATTTTTTTTTATAAAATTCAAATAAAAAAAGATTAATTTTCGCTAATTTAATGAAATTAGACTAAAATTTACTGTTTTATTATCAAAAATAGAATAAAAATCATTGTAATTTAAATATTTTCGATTCGAAATGAAATTTCTATTGTTTTAACTGTTTCTGTTATTATTTTCAGATTCAAAAGTAACGAGTTTCTAAGTATGTTAAGAATGTAATTTAATATTAATTACACATTAATTATCTTAATAACAAATTACCGTTTAAGATATTTACTGCGACATTTTTATTAATTTTTTTAGTATGTTAAATCTCTTACAACTGAGAAGAAAAATAACATAGGCCTATAGATTTTTCAAAACATATTCTTACTTAATTTTAAACAATATATGTATATACTGTATTAAAATTCTTATTAAAATAAGAATATTTTTACTTAATAATAATTCTATTATGTTTATTGATTAAAATTTTATTATTAAAATGTAGTCAATATAAAATAACAACAGAAATTAATTGTAAATAAAAGCATTGTTTTTTATTTACTAATCTATTTTTGACAGTCGTGAAATATGTGTGATTTGTATTTGTGTGATTAAAATTCTTTATTATTATAGAACATTGAATTCTCACAGAGGATCACTTTTAATAATTCTTTTAAAAATCTCATTTGATTTGCCTGACTTTTATGACTTAAGATATTTGGACATACGTAGCAATAATTAGTCTTTCTTTTCGACGTTATACACGATTAAAGCAGTCAAAAAAATGTTAATTCGAAGTTTGACGATTTATCTGCGTGATTTTCTTCTGATATGTTTCAATACGATGCCCACCAGTAGCCGAATGGATAACACCATTGAATATTGACAATTGGTCCCGGGTTCTTCCACGCGGAGCTTTCCGGATTTTCATGTCTCTAATACCTAAATAGAGACCAGTTTCCTCCTAGAAATTTTTACGCAGAGGCACATCTCCCTCGGTGCCCATTTGTTGATTGTTTTATATCATCAATCCAATTTAATTCTTTTAATAAAAAAATATTTTTTATTGAAAGAATTAAATTGGATTGATGATATAAGCCTTACTTTTTGGTGTTAAATACGTGTGCCAGGCTGTGAACGGCTCACGTATTTGTAAAATCTAAGTGACTCGTACAACATTGAATTCATATAAAACGGAAAAATCAACAGTGTTATAGGGGGTCGACTGTACATAATTTGATAGAAATCAGTTCAGACGTTTTATACACATGAACACATACGCATACATGAATTCAATTTTATATACTGTATGTAGAAAATGGAATTTTGCTGAGAAGTAAGTTACGATTTTTTTTTCTTTGATTTATTAACTAAAATTTAAATATTTTGTGTAAACACGTTCCATTATTGTTATTTTAATTGGTTTTTTTTAATCGTATTATTCTTTCTGATTTTTAAGGTTTGGACCAATTTTCCATCTTTCCCTACGGTCGACATCTTTTATACATGGTTTTCACAAGCATTTTTCGGAAAAGTATCTACAGTGTAAAAAATATTTGTTATATTTGTTATAATTCAGTAATCTATGATAGAAAATTTTTACATTTTTATATTTTATTTTAAAGAAGAAAATTTAAAATCATTACTTGTAAATACTTATATTTTAGAAATGGTACACTATAGCCATTGACCTTTTTCAAGTGTATATAACTACTAGCAAAAAATATGTAAAAGTTTCTGTAATAATCTATACTTTATTATTACTTTCGAAATTTAATAACTTTATTTAATTTTGTTAATTAATTAAAGCTTATAACCTATATACCAATTGGAAATGTCTATTACTGAATCCAATTCTACACACAATATATACATACTGTGTACATTTGATTCTGATGAAACCGTGTTGTGTTGATTTTACTTTGCTTCTTTACAGACACACTAAGGTGACATTATACAACACTTGGCAGATTATTCATCATTTTATTCAGTTGGGACGCTATTTACAATTCGCGTTTCGGGCATTAGCCCCTCTTCAGCCAACTAAACATTAAAATAAAACATGAGAATTTGTACATAAATACGCGAGTAAAACATCTCGTAGATAAAACATTTTAAAAAACCTTTTAAGAACGTACCTAAAAAGCACATATCACGAGCGTACAGATGTCATACAGGATGGACAGTTTCATATACTATATATCAAGTGGACGATGAACGGATTCGAAGCTAACCGCTTGACGACAATTCTTCTTTAAGGCTTTCGAATATGACGTTCTTTAAGTTTATACAAATAATTCAGATAAATAAATTGGAATTTATAACATATTTTAACAATATTTGTTTTACCTGTAATCTATATCCTTGTATTATACCAAAATTATTGTATAATTTTAGTATAGGGGAGATCGGGGCAACTTCGGCATGCGGGGCAAGTTTGTCAAGCGCTTTTTTTAAAAAACAAATTAAAAGGAGACTTTGGTTATAGGTTAGGCAGTTGAGTTTTATTGGTGGCTTGTTGAGTGTAGTGTTTTTATTGTTCTCCAACAAGCGTAGTTGAATTATCAAGCAAATTTTCATTTTCGTTCAATTCCATATAATATTTTTTTTCCATTTATATTGAATTGGCAGGTTTTGTTATAATTCCATGATAACGAAAGTTACTTTTCCTGTTAGAAGGATGTAACTT
>NW_019385908.1:150371-166685 GCF_000671375.1 Centruroides sculpturatus | reverse complement strand
AAAAATATTATATGGAATTGAACGAAAATGAAAATTTGCTTGATAATTCAACTACGCTTGTTGGAGAACAATAAAAACACTACACTCAACAAGCCACCAATAAAACTCAACTGCCTAACCTATAACCAAAGTCTCCTTTTAATTTGTTTTTTAAAAAAAGGGCTTGACAAACTTGCCCCGCATGCCGAAGTTGCCCCGGTCTCCCCTAATTATAATTTAATTATAATTATATTTGGTGTGATATAATTATAATTATATTACATAATTTAATTTAATCAAAACATTTATAAGATTTAATTAATGAATTAATAAAAAATTTAGAAATTATGAAGTATGAATGAAAAAAATAAAAATTTTATTAAAGAAAGATACAAAATTAAATACTGTAACTTTACATTTCTACTTTGAAAGTTATAACGTGATATTCTAATTGAATATAATTTTTACATATAAATTAAACCGTTATTTCTTTATTATCTACAAGTTAATCATTTTATTAAAATTTTAGCAATAATCCAAGGATAAACGATTTTTGCAGCTTGTCAAAGTTTGGTAGTCACAAAGCCATAGTCATGTAATAAAGTTAGTAAACTTCCGAATGCCTTTAACTTATTTAAAATTTTAGTATTTTAATAAATTTTTTGTAATTTATTATTCTTTATGTATTCTTAAGAAAAAGGAAAAAATGAAATTTTATTCATTTTTTGATAAAACAGAAATTTCTTTTTTCTGAGATAATAGGTAATATTTCAAATTTTATAAAATTGTTATTCGATTTGATAGAAAAATTCTATTATAAAAAATGCTCCCAATTTAGTTTGTTTATGTAATTGTGATTGTCAATTGACGGTTATGAACTATGTATCGCAAATAATGTTAAAGAAAAATAAAGTTTTTAAATGAAATGGCACATGATATTTTTCAAAAATTAAGAAAGTTATTATAAAAATATAAAGTGAAATTCTGTTTATGATGTAGGAATCTTTCAACCAAATTTATGTATTATTCATGTTTGTTTTCCACTTTGACAATCTATTTCATTGGAATTTAATATTAATAATTAACAAGAATTTCTGTTTTCTATCATGTATTTGATACAAATCAAATTTTTCGTTTTATTATAAATAGAAATAATTTTCTACATAAACCTGATTTTATAATTTATCCTCATACAATTTATTAGTTTATGAAATTGCATATTATTTTTTTGCAAACAAAATGACTTTAATTTCATTTTAGTTGCTATTTGAATAATAATAAAATATTACAAAAATATTTACATAAGAAGGATATAGCTCATATACAATTCGATTAAATGGAATTAACTCATTAAATTATATTTGATGTTCTAAGATCTGTATTGTGTAATATTAAAATGAATAATTATGCAAATATTAAAATAAATATAATTGACATTTTTTAAGAATAAANACCAGTTCTATAGTAAGGTAACATTCCAATAGACAATATGCAAAGCTTTTTTTTCAGTTTACAGCAGTATTTATTACACAAAATTTAAGTAAAGCTTAACATGCCGATCTTGCCCCGATCTCCCCTACATACATATTAAAATTATAATGTACGAAACCTTTTGCAAGGTATAAATTGAAAACTGTCTTCTATAATACTTTATTAGATATGCTCCGTTTGTTTAGTAATTCTATACTACAGAAAATATATTTTATAGTATAATATATATTTGTAAACAGATTATCGAAATATAGTATAAATTTTTTTATGTTTAAATTCAACTTAACAGAAAAAAATCACTCCTTTTTGAAATACATCAAGTCATCCTGTCAGCTTAAAGATACGCATTTAGACAGGAAAATTCCTACTTGACACATTTCTATTCAATATTCTAACAACATACTTCGAAAAAAATATGAATCTATCAAATATTGTAGTTTAGGAAACAGAATTTTGAAAACTAAAACTTTTATACACTGCTTAAGAGATTTATCTTCGTTAATTTAATTACATTTATCTAAATCACTTAATAGATTATATCATTAATTTTTAAGTTGTTATCATTACTTTATTTACAATAATTTTTAAATATGTAACATAATAATATATATAATATAAAAATAATACATTATTATAGGCCTATATATCATAGGGGAAGTGTGGCGATCAGGAAAAAATACGACTCTCTAAGGTTTTTACATTTTTGGGATCTGGACACGTCGAAACGTCGAGAAATGAAAAAAAAAATTGGGGTTTTTCTCTGTATGTATAGATGTTTTTGTGTGTGGGAGCATGATTTTGTTCATGTTTTTTGAAGCTTAATAACTCCTGTGCTTTACATCGAAATTTTCTGAAATTTTCCAGGAAAATTTTTGTTATTACGGGGATTGATGCTATTAAATCATGGTGATTAAAAGTCGAAGGGGTAGGAAGACAAAGGGGATTTTGTGTATCTCCAGTAGGGTCAGACGTAATGACACTTTTACTCGTTAGTAACATTTATAAATTTTTCATAAAACCAATCTCTATCTTCAAAATTAAGTTTTTATATCTTTAATTATTATAAAAGGGCAAAAAAGTTCTTTTTAATAAAGTATCGTAACAAATGGCAACATCAAATGTTGCCGGGCAAGTTAAGCAACTCTTTGCTGGACTTCATAATGAATATTTACATACATTTACAACTGAAATAGCAGTATCCAATTCTAGAAATTTTTGTTTTTTTATTAAAATTTTTATGTATTTCATAATTGGTTTATAGTACCATAATACTGCACTGCTAAACAATTAAACGTTTGCTATATAACTTTTTTGTAAATTTAAAATCATGCGAAATATTATGAATGTATAAATTTGTAAATTATTTTTATATTATCAGTTAAAATAATTTACGAGTTTTTAAAGTTAGAAATATCGTAAAATATTCTTATCTAAAAGGCACGGGACTAAATTTGGAAATTTACATATTTGTTTTGAGAATAAAATAGGCTATTTGGACTTTGCAACTAAAGTTTCTGCAATTATGTGAATGAATTCTTAATACTGATATGTTATAATTATTATATTTAAGCACATTATAATTGCATTATAAGAATTCAGTTCACTGTACTAATATTGCAGAAGATAAATAATTTTCAAATATATATTATTCAGAAATATATAAACAAGGTTGCATAAGTTGTTTTAATACATTCTACATGATTTGTGGAGATAAAATGAATTAGGAATTATTATTAATGGAAAAATATTAAAATTTGATTGAATAAAATGGAAAAAGATAGACATATTTTCAGTCCTTTAGTGAAAAAGGAACATAATTTTGATCAATCTTCTTTAAAATCAAAATATTTGTGAATATATTTTTGTTATTTTCTTACATATTTAATTTACTGTATTATTTATTAAGATTAGTTAAATAATTAAAATCTAAAATTAATCAAATTAAATCGGAAAAATTTAATATTTCTATTGTAGTAACCGAAATAAAAGTATTTATAAATTCTAATCTAATATCTTTTCATAGTTAATTTATAATTTAAAATATAAAGTTTAAAAATGTTCATTATAATTTCTTGTTGTTGTGCTAAATATTTACATTTAACTTTATTTTTCAGATTAAATTACATGAAAATGTTCTTTTTGAATTGCAAAATATGCAGAAATATAAATTTAAAAGTAAATAGAAGATAAATGAAGAAATTAAATTTCTATTATTACATATGTGCTTTATGTTAACATCACGTAGAATTAACACTAGAATTAAATCTTGACAATAACACTAGTTGCAAAACACTAGAATTAATTTACAATCTCTTTTTGGTTGAAGTTTTTCTGAGGAAACCATTCGAACAAAAACAAGATACGTTAGTGTTTCTATGAACAATAACTAAACAATTCCTTTCACTTTAATTTTAACATTTAAAAATTTTTTTGTCTTTTCTCAGTAATTGCATTTGAAGAAGAATAAGGTTTGAATTACATAAAGAAACAAATCAAGTTTAAGTTATAAGATGACATTTTTAATGAAACTAAAATCTTGCAGCATTCTCTTTCAATTTTTGTTTAAAAAATTTATTACTTTATTTCAATTAAAAATAGTTTATGTGACCGACAGTATGGTCATACTTGTAGTAAAAGACAAAAATAGGTTTGATGATTAATAGAATAATTATGAAGTTTGAGATAAAGTGCTATTTTCTAGAAATGAATGTGTCACACTATCAATTTTTTACTGAAAGTAAATTTAGTTAACAAATTACTTTACATTTACAGAAAAAGATTAATATCAGGAGATCGAACTCATTAGAAAGCAAACTTTCATTCTGTTGCTACAACTGAATTAATAAATGAAATTAATTCTTAAGATGAATTATTACTTTTAACATAAATGGAATAATTAAACAGATCAGTTTTTTATTTTTTTCCTTTCCTGTAAGATTTCGGATGAATTAGGCATTTAGCGTACAGAAAATAAAATGTGTTTTTCCTTTTCGATATATTAGAATGATTAAAGTCTTAAGAAATAAGTAAATAAATGTTCGGTTTTTTACATTCCTTTTCTATTTCTTGATTCCGTTTAACAGATGAAAGAACTTGTTCAGATCAACATTAAGATATACCAGAGTCGTACAGGAAATTCATCTAACTCAAAAGAGCTGAACAATACTCGACATGCACGACTAAGATGATATCTGGTGCTAGTGAATCGTAATGCTGACTCTTTCATCTTTTATATGCTTATTCCAGCAAAAATTTCTTTCAGCTTTTTATTTCGATTCTGTTCGTTTCTGGAAACGGATCTTTGATCTAAAAATGAGTGTTATATGCCCATTATGGTCATGTATCTAAAAATTTCTCATAGAACGTATTGGGCTGTAGTAAACCCAAGAAACTTTTCTTATTCTTAATTATGAATAAAAATAATGATTATGATTTAAATAATTTATAAAATTTTTCAAAAACATAAAAAAGACTATTTTTATAAAAATAGAGAGAAGAATCGATGCTTAATTTAATAAAAGATGTATATTATTACTATAATTAACATATATAACGACAAATTGACATCTGAACTGAATTCAAACGACTCGAAAATTTAAGAAACAATACCTTCCTTTGGCGAAATCACTGAAAAATTACAATTTTATTAAAGAAACGTAACAAATAATTAATTATTATAGATTTTCATACAACAAGAATGTTTTCTCTTTTCTATTTTCTACAGTATTCTTTCTTCATAAAATTAGCTATAAATGATGGAAGAAATTTTTAGAGGAATTATTCTATCTTTTTACAGTAAATATTTATTACAACAATTACAATATTCAATTTTGAAATTTATTATTGATAAAAGTCATGAATTTTTTAATTTGTTTGAAAAATTATTCGAATGATAATTGTAAGATGCTAAATATTTCATACAAACATGAGAGAACAACTTATACATTTTTAATTTCTATTTTTACAAATAGAATAAATAGATAAAATAATGTTTTAATAATTCAAAAATATAAATCAATACACCTATTATCTTAGAATAAAATGAATTATCTAGGAAATTTTAAATACTTAATTAGTTAACTGTTTTTAAACTAAAAAATATTCAAAACAGATTAGGATTCTTCTTTCCAGCAAACCTCATGTTCAAATCTTCAAATGTTTCCAATTCTCGTTCGAAATAACAAAAATTGGAGACGTTTTCTAATTTTAGAATATACAATAATTAGTGATTGAAATTTTATTCATGGAAATTTTCGAATTTTATTCATTGTTTTGTAGTTTCAAGTAGTAATATCAGATGGAAGAAAAAATTTACAAGAAATTTATTCTGTATGAGAAATTAATATAAATATCATATTTATTTTCTACAATATTTAATTTAAACTATAATGAAACAATAAATATAAATAATAATTTATAGATTTCTGTGCTGTATTTTTCAAGATGTTCTAACAAGAAGAGGTCACGACGTGGTTCTCGCAGATTTCAATAATACTGTTTGTCTGGATAAGCTGTTGTATGACGTTTGTTAGCAAAGGAAAAAGCGAGTTTCTCAAATGTTTTCAAGAAAATCAAAGCTAATAAATTCCAAGCGATTTATGAATAAATTTTTCAGAAAATATTTTCCTAAAGATTTCTTGGTTAATCATAGTGCTCATATTTGGCCTTGTGTCTTACTCATATTTGGTTAACATATCTATGATTTTTTTTCAAATCAGTGAAATTTTTTCTTGAAATAGTTGAAAATTACATGGGTTTATACATTTTGTCAATTTATTGTCTATTAAAAACGTGAATTTTCTTTGAAGATTTGTTTTCGTAATTTTTATTTGTTAAAAATAAATTCGAATTTGAAATATAACATTTGGCAGTGTAAGAATATTATGAATAACTTGAAATTCTAAGCAATTAAATATTAAAAAAATTAATAATTAGGACTCTCAATATCACTTTAAATGGTTATATGTGACAGTAGACAATAAACTTTGAATCTCGATTCTCCGGATTCTTACTGTTCCTATCATAAGTATATTTTCTTTTCTTGGTTAATAAAACAAATGAATAGTAAATTAGATCAAAGTTTTAACTTAAAAACAGCAAAAATACTGTACAAACTATAAAATACTTATTTGAGTTTTAAAAACAAACTTTACATGTATTTTTAATTCAAATGAAAATTATTTATTTTAACAAAAAACTCCCGAAAACAAATTTTAAAGGGAAAGAAAACGAAAACTTTTAATAGAAAATAAATAGCAGAAATGAATAATTTTATGTAATTTATAATTATTTCATGTAATCGTGGCATTGATTTGAATTTAATCTTTGCTAACCACCGATCTGCCAAATATGATATGAATAACACACGCTACTATTAAACCAGACAATCTTCAATGAGAGACTTCTTAAAATTTACTTATCGTTCGTTCGGGATTTTGGAAGTTTGATGTTCTTGAAAATAGTTGATAAGCTTACTTTCTCACTTTACTCAAAAAAATTTCCACTAATACTTAGCTACAGAAACAGTATTATCGAAATCTGTCGGAACACGTGATCTTCTCTTGAAGTAGATAATCTGAAATATAAGTTATAAGTTTGAAATTACACTATTTAAATGTTCAGTTTCTTATACTAAATTGAATTTTGTATAAAAAAATTCTAAAATCAGTTCCAATAAATTAAAGTTTTAATAATTCAAATGAATTTAAAATTGAATCTTTTGCAACGTTGCTATCCAAAGTTTCTCTTACTGGTTTGAAGTATAGTGACAAAAGTTTTGTACTGATTAAATATTTTTATTCGGTGAATGAAATTTTAAATCTATTAAGTATATAACTGTTTTATTTTAAACTCTTCTCACCTTGTGGGCACTAAAATGGCCTTTTTTCTATAACCACCGTTAGTTCAACCAGGCTCACAATGAGAGTGGCGGGGTAGTGAGTGGAAGACGGGACTCAATATATCAGGTGCATACCGCTTATTCTTGCATGGTTTGTCTGGATACGATCCCGAGTCCCCCAGAACTGGAGACTAACGCCTTAACATCCTCACCAAATATAGGGGAGACCGGGGCAAGATCGGCATGTTAAGCTTTACTTAAATTTTGTGTAATAAATACTGCTGTAAACTGAAAAAAAAGCTTTGCATATTGTCTATTGGAATGTTACCTTACTATAGAACTGGTTAAAATCAGTTTGGAAATAAAAATAATTAAAATAATTACAACTTTACAAGAAGAGAGAAATTGACGAAGTTGCCCCGGGTATAGGGGCAAGATCGGCAACTTCTCTCTTTTTGTAAAGTTGTAATTATTTTAATTATTTTTATTAAAGTTGCCCCTGGTATAGGGGCAACAGTAATGGGGCAAGATAGGCACGTATATAAAATTATGTTATTAACAATGTATAAGTTGGAATTCACTATTAAAACAAAGAAATACAAATCCAACACCCATTTAATATTATTACAACGAAATGCAAGTTCAAAGACATATATACATGAATAACAAATGCAAACATGTTTTCATTTATCATCTGTTTGATTTTTATCCTTTGCTTCTAATGTGGCTTTATGTTGCCGATCTTACCCCGCTAGTCATGATTTCGAAACATTAAGTACAACCCTGAGAACAGAATGCCAAGCCACGATCTGGCCACGTGAATAAGTTGAAGTTACATCCTTCTAACAGGAAAAGTAACTTTCGTTATCATGGAATTATAACAAAACCTGCCAATTCAATATAAATGGAAAAAAAATATTATATGGAATTGAACGAAAATGAAAATTTGCTTGATAATTCAACTACGCTTGTTGGAGAACAATAAAAACACTACACTCAACAAGCCACCAATAAAACTCAACTGCCTAACCTATAACCAAAGTCTCCTTTTAATTTGTTTTTTAAAAAAAGGGCTTGACAAACTTGCCCCGCATGCCGAAGTTGCCCCGGTCTCCCCTAATTATAATTTAATTATAATTATATTTGGTGTGATATAATTATAATTATATTACATAATTTAATTTAATCAAAACATTTATAAGATTTAATTAATGAATTAATAAAAAATTTAGAAATTATGAAGTATGAATGAAAAAAATAAAAATTTTATTAAAGAAAGATACAAAATTAAATACTGTAACTTTACATTTCTACTTTGAAAGTTATAACGTGATATTCTAATTGAATATAATTTTTACATATAAATTAAACCGTTATTTCTTTATTATCTACAAGTTAATCATTTTATTAAAATTTTAGCAATAATCCAAGGATAAACGATTTTTGCAGCTTGTCAAAGTTTGGTAGTCACAAAGCCATAGTCATGTAATAAAGTTAGTAAACTTCCGAATGCCTTTAACTTATTTAAAATTTTAGTATTTTAATAAATTTTTTGTAATTTATTATTCTTTATGTATTCTTAAGAAAAAGGAAAAAATGAAATTTTATTCATTTTTTGATAAAACAGAAATTTCTTTTTTCTGAGATAATAGGTAATATTTCAAATTTTATAAAATTGTTATTCGATTTGATAGAAAAATTCTATTATAAAAAATGCTCCCAATTTAGTTTGTTTATGTAATTGTGATTGTCAATTGACGGTTATGAACTATGTATCGCAAATAATGTTAAAGAAAAATAAAGTTTTTAAATGAAATGGCACATGATATTTTTCAAAAATTAAGAAAGTTATTATAAAAATATAAAGTGAAATTCTGTTTATGATGTAGGAATCTTTCAACCAAATTTATGTATTATTCATGTTTGTTTTCCACTTTGACAATCTATTTCATTGGAATTTAATATTAATAATTAACAAGAATTTCTGTTTTCTATCATGTATTTGATACAAATCAAATTTTTCGTTTTATTATAAATAGAAATAATTTTCTACATAAACCTGATTTTATAATTTATCCTCATACAATTTATTAGTTTATGAAATTGCATATTATTTTTTTGCAAACAAAATGACTTTAATTTCATTTTAGTTGCTATTTGAATAATAATAAAATATTACAAAAATATTTACATAAGAAGGATATAGCTCATATACAATTCGATTAAATGGAATTAACTCATTAAATTATATTTGATGTTCTAAGATCTGTATTGTGTAATATTAAAATGAATAATTATGCAAATATTAAAATAAATATAATTGACATTTTTTAAGAATAAACTTTTCAAGTTTATTATATACAATACGGTTTTGTTATTACTGTTATGTGGTAAAGAAACGTGCTAAGTTATGGCATAATTTATTCATTTCTCTATCAATTCCCATATCAATCTTCAATTGATTCTCCAATTGAATAAAAATAAAAATGGAAATTTATTATAAAATCTATAAAGCTTGAATAAATCATTTATTAGTTTTTTACACCTAACGAAATGCATAGTTTGAGGCTAAAAATAAAAAAAAATTATAAACATATCTGAATTTGAATAATTTATGGTCGTTGGGTTATGTAAAACTTGTGAATAAAAAATTTGTTCAAAATATTTTATTGAATTTTTTTTGTAATCGTAAATAAAACTTGAATAAAAGATATAAAAAAGTTAAAGTAGATGAAAAATTACAATATATATTTAATAGTTTTTATATAAAAATGAATTGAATACCGAATAGAATCTATTTTACCATGAAATATTACATTATTTTTCGTTAACAAAATCAAGGTCACAAAATTTTTAGCGTCAATTTTTCCCACTAATTGATCAGAAGAATATATTTTAACGATTAGATAATTTATTGTAGTTTCAACTAAAATTTTAATATTTTCATTTATGCTACTGTTTAATTTAAACTAAATTAAAATGATTAATATCTTTAAAAATCTGAGAAGACAAACAATAATTCGTATTCTTACTAGGTGTACAAGTTTTAATCATAAAAATTATAAACTTAAAATAATATAAAAACTTTCAATGACCATTATATTATTTTTAACTTAAGAAATTAATAGATATCTACAGGCATCTATAATTCTAAATTTATAAAATTCTGTGGATAAATATTTGAACTTATAGAAACTAATTTGAGTGTAAGTAAATATTTTTTAAAATATTCACAATTTTCTAGAAAGATAAATAAAATATTATATATCTTATCTCTACATATTTAAACAAAAACTAATAGATAACATGAATAAAAGTTGAATTGATAGAATTATCCTAAACCTTAATACTTTTCAATAAATTAAGTAAACTACCCATAAATATCTCTCAAGGTAATCATACATTTGGTTTATCTGATTTTCACAAAAGAATCAAATGTTTTAATCAATTTCTTTACTACAAATGTTATAACAGCTTATTTCTTTCGCTTTTCTTACTTTCAGAATTCAAACAGTTCATACCAGTGACAAATCTTGAATATACCAACCACAATACAGATTAAACTTCTCATAGCTTCTTCTACAATAGCTGGGCGTGCAAAACGTGGCAGACCAACATTTTAGCGAGACGAATCTTAGATATTTATTTAATGTGAGCCCTAACATCTTCACTGAATTGTGTATTTTTACTTATTAAAATGCACATTTATTGAATAGAGCGATACTAAATAAAAGATTTCTGCGTATTTAACTCATCGAAAATTTTTATTCCTATATGTGAATAATTTTAAAGCTATTTGCAAAGTTTTATGCAATCAATAATCCTTTTATAATGTAACTTAAAATTTTAGATTTTATTGTCGGGCTTATTTATATGACCTTAATTTCTTTCTTTTTTACTTATTGTGTTTTGATAATTGTATGTAATTTTCAGTTTTTGTTTCTTATTGTAATGTTTACTATTTCGTTTTTTATTGAGGTTTCAACTTATTCTTTATTCGGCGGTAGCTACCATTGCCGTTCGGCATTGTCAACGTAATTATATACGACAAATTTTAATTATTCAAAATTGGGCTATAACTATAAAAATCTATAATTTACAAAATTTAATTTTTGTAATATATATTTTATTACAAAATATAAATATTGACGAATATTTTTTCCCAAATAGATACATATACTGTAGATTTCCAAGTTAGGATTTTTTATAACTTACATTTGCATCAGGTATATAAATTTTCAATTATGAATTACATCAGTCCTCTCAAACACGCACCCCAAACTAGATTTAAATTTATTTGGGAATATTAAAGAAATGTTGGAGAAAACATTTCGATCTATGATAACAACGTTCCTCCTCTCTCTTTTTCCTAAAAAGCATTTAATTTTTTTTGTTGCTGTTTTTTTGTCTTGTATATTACCCCTTCTTTATAAAAAGTAAATTTTTAGAAATCGAAATTGTAATAAAGTTTCGTTTTACTTTTCCGTCGGTCGCCATATTTCCCCCATGTATATAGCAAAGGGATGAAGAAATATGGCAAACGATGAACAAATGACCTCCGAAGATTTTATATTTTTTGAACTCGGGGAATCTTTAAATATTAAAAACTGCAACATGTTGGATTTTTTTCCTGTTTGTATGAATGTTAGTGTAGGTGAGTGTGTGGGGCACGATTTTGTTCATCCCTTTTGAAACTCAATAACTCCTCTTCTTTTGGAGAAAAATTTTTGAAATTTGGCAGAGAGGTTTGTTTGTTAGTAGGATTGATTTTATGAAATTTTGGTGGTTAGAGGTGGGAAGATAACAGAGGTCGCGTGCATCTCCAGTACGGTGAAACTTAATGACGATTTTACTCGTTAAAAGCATTTATAATTTTTTTTATAAAACTGATCCATGCCCTCAAAATTAAGCTTTTTTGCCATTTTAAAATATTTAGCAAAATAAACATTTTTAAAAATAAAATATCATAATACATAACGCAGTTTTAGATGATGTTTCCAGGAAAGTTAAGCTGGATTTTATATGTATTATTTAGTGGTGTATCCAGGATTTTGAGAACATGCGTACTGCTCAAGGCAGAATTAAAAGAAATCAATGCACAAGCACTATTAGTTTAAAATAACAGAACTAATTGTTTTGATATCAAGTAGATGCTGCAGCACTAAAAGCACCTCTGGTATTACTTATATCTAGACTTTTGATTTTAATATATTGACATATTAATATGTATATATGTATGCTGTATATGTGAGTTTGTTTAAGACAATATGCGGCCCGCAAGTGTTTTTATATAAGAGCTAATGTTTTTCGTTTTTATTTGAGTTTGACACGAAGATTTACAGTACGAAGTGCAATATTTAAGCACTGTATATTTATCTGTTAGGCATTTTGTTGTAGTACTACAAATTATTGTCTATTTATAATCACTAATTTAAATAGTATCAATTTTGCTTGAAAATTTTCAAACATGTGAGATTTATTTTATTTGAATTATAAATCTTATTTTAAAATTGTACTTTATTTATTTTTAATAGTTGAAGCCTAATATGCTCAATTTACATAGAAATAATCGTAATTAATGAGATAAAATTAAAAAAAAATAATTGCCTAGTCTATTTATGAATTTTTTTGATTTATTACAACGCAATGTGTGATACATAAAATTTATTTATGTATATTTTGTGAAGCTACATATTACAATATTTTATTGAAACTTCAATTCTTATCATAAACATCTAGAATATGAATTAAATGTGTATTTGTTATGGTACATAACAACTGACATTTATATTTATATTTTTAATAGTAAAATATGAAATAACAATTCTTATTTATGTAAAATTTGCGATAAAATTAATTTAACATTAAACACGTAGAACAATAGCAATTCAGTTCTTTTCTGGAAAATTAATTATGACATGACAAAAGCTTTAGGCTATAATTACTTGAATTTTCTTATATCTTTCTGTCAAAAATGAAATCGCTAGTTAATAAAAATGTTTTTCTAAGCTTAATTAGGGTTTAGAATATCAAATTTTCCATATGCAGGCATAAGTAAAAAATTAAATTTGATACTAGTCAAATTAAAAACGAAAACGATATGTTACTTTTGAGTTAAAAACAACAGATACACCAGGGGTGTCCAACCTTTTTGTTTCTCTGGGCCACATTGAAAGATGTCATGGAGTTTTGGGCCACAAGTATAGGCCTATTGTATGTACTTGTGGCCCAATCTAGACATGCTAATCCTTAAATATATTTGTATATTTAAGGATTAACGTGTCTAGATTATAGTAATAAGTATTAAATCTTTATCACGAAAAAGGATATTTAAAAAAAATTACTTTTACAGACACTTTCAATTTTTACTTAGAAATAGATAAATTCATTTATTATAAAAGAGACTAAAGAAAATTTATTTGAAAAACACAAATATTTTGTTTTATTTGGGTCTCTAATTAATAAAAAATGACAAAACACCATTTTAAAGTGCATTTTTATTCGACTAATATATTTATAAATAATATGTAGCCCAAAAAGTAGGCTATGCGCCAAATGATATATTTTACGCCATACTAAAAAAGGGCAGCCAACTTTGGCGCAAAGTAGCCAAATCATGCAACGCTAGAAGGAATACTAAATAAAGCTGGAGTTGGGACTCAAAGGATAATAGACCCGGGAAAGGAAAGGACAAAAGATAAAGAAGTGAGGAAGGTTGGAAAATTAAGAGTCCATATTTGCATAACAGAAAGTCTATTTAATCTTCCTCACTACTTTTTATTTTTTGGCCTTTCTCCCCTTTCCCCGAATTTAGGAGTGAACTTTAGCTTTATTTAGTATTCCTTCCTCATTCACACATTTCCAAGTATTTGAAAATATTTCCTTTCCACAAGAAAATAAAATATATATAAAGATTTACGGCTTTGTGAAACTTCTTTTTTTTAGTTTATGCCGTTGAAATAAATAAAATAAAATTGTCGGTTTTGTTTACACGTTTATTGGGCCGCATGCGGCCCGCAGGCCGCGGGTTGAACATCCCTGAGATACACTAAAAATTCGGTGAATTTTATTATATTCTTCGATGAATATTCTTCTCATATATCAGAAACAACAAAATCATATAGCAAAATCAATGTTATTTTTTTGTTTTTTTNCATATTTATTTTCTACAATATTTAATTTAAACTATAATGAAACAATAAATATAAATAATAATTTATAGATTTCTGTGCTGTATTTTTCAAGATGTTCTAACAAGAAGAGGTCACGACGTGGTTCTCGCAGATTTCAATAATACTGTTTGTCTGGATAAGCTGTTGTATGACGTTTGTTAGCAAAGGAAAAAGCGAGTTTCTCAAATGTTTTCAAGAAAATCAAAGCTAATAAATTCCAAGCGATTTATGAATAAATTTTTCAGAAAATATTTTCCTAAAGATTTCTTGGTTAATCATAGTGCTCATATTTGGCCTTGTGTCTTACTCATATTTGGTTAACATATCTATGATTTTTTTTCAAATCAGTGAAATTTTTTCTTGAAATAGTTGAAAATTACATGGGTTTATACATTTTGTCAATTTATTGTCTATTAAAAACGTGAATTTTCTTTGAAGATTTGTTTTCGTAATTTTTATTTGTTAAAAATAAATTCGAATTTGAAATATAACATTTGGCAGTGTAAGAATATTATGAATAACTTGAAATTCTAAGCAATTAAATATTAAAAAAATTAATAATTAGGACTCTCAATATCACTTTAAATGGTTATATGTGACAGTAGACAATAAACTTTGAATCTCGATTCTCCGGATTCTTACTGTTCCTATCATAAGTATATTTTCTTTTCTTGGTTAATAAAACAAATGAATAGTAAATTAGATCAAAGTTTTAACTTAAAAACAGCAAAAATACTGTACAAACTATAAAATACTTATTTGAGTTTTAAAAACAAACTTTACATGTATTTTTAATTCAAATGAAAATTATTTATTTTAACAAAAAACTCCCGAAAACAAATTTTAAAGGGAAAGAAAACGAAAACTTTTAATAGAAAATAAATAGCAGAAATGAATAATTTTATGTAATTTATAATTATTTCATGTAATCGTGGCATTGATTTGAATTTAATCTTTGCTAACCACCGATCTGCCAAATATGATATGAATAACACACGCTACTATTAAACCAGACAATCTTCAATGAGAGACTTCTTAAAATTTACTTATCGTTCGTTCGGGATTTTGGAAGTTTGATGTTCTTGAAAACAGTTGATAAGCTTACTTTCTCACTTTACTCAAAAAAATTTCCACTAATACTTAGCTACAGAAACAGTATTATCGAAATCTGTCGGAACACGTGATCTTCTCTTGAAGTAGATAATCTGAAATATAAGTTATAAGTTTGAAATTACACTATTTAAATGTTCAGTTTCTTATACTAAATTGAATTTTGTATAAAAAAATTCTAAAATCAGTTCCAATAAATTAAAGTTTTAATAATTCAAATGAATATAAAATTGAATCTTTTGCAACGTTGCTATCCAAAGTTTCTCTTACTGGTTTGAAGTATAGTGACAAAAGTTTTGTACTGATTAAATATTTTTATTCGGTGAATGAAATTTTAAATCTATTAAGTATATAACTGTTTTATTTTAAACTCTTCTCACCTTGTGGGCACTAAAATGGCCTTTTTTCTATAACCACCGTTAGTTCAACCAGGCTCACAATGAGAGTGGCGGGGTAGTGAGTGGAAGACGGGACTCAATATATCAGGTGCATACCGCTTATTCTTGCATGGTTTGTCTGGATACGATCCCGAGTCCCCCAGAACTGGAGACTAACGCCTTAACATCCTCACCAAATATAGGGGAGACCGGGGCAAGATCGGCATGTTAAGCTTTACTTAAATTTTGTGTAATAAATACTGCTGTAAACTGAAAAAAAAGCTTTGCATATTGTCTATTGGAATGTTACCTTACTATAGAACTGGTTAAAATCAGTTTGGAAATA